>NC_056728.1:1829941524-1830109024 GCF_019279795.1 Protopterus annectens | reverse complement strand
TGTCTGACAACAAGACTTGGAACAGACAGGATTACTGCTTCTGCTGGTGAGAGATGGAGTCTAGGGACAGTGATTTGCTGTTGGTGTCTGACTGGGCAGTGTGTATGGGACTTCTCACCATGGTCTGTTTGCAGTTTTGGTGAAAGCCTCTTTAGGGTCTGTGAGAAGTTTGGCTTTTTGTTGCAGTCTGCTGCTGTACTTTCCATCCATGGTATCTACCAAGAGAAGAGTATAGCGAGTGTACTTAACCCCCCAACATCCTTTTTAATACTACTCAAGAGGCAGCTTGGGATTAGTGTTACTCTTTGTATCTTGTGAGGGAATGAGCAAATGATAATTGATTCCAAGCTGTGTGCTGCTTTGCTCAGACCAGCACTATCTCCACTACCAGACACACAGCACCCCCAGCTGTCACCTTCAAACCTCATAAGCACTTCTTCCCCAGTTCAGCCCCAAATCAGTAAGCACCTGGAACCACCTGCATTTCCCAAGTATATCTGTAGCCACACTGGTTGAAATGGGCATCCTAAACCAATGTAACAATTATCTCACATTTACTGACAACTACTTACTACTTAAACAAACTGACAGAGGGTAAGACAGATGAAGATATGTAATGTTGTAGGGGTAAAAATTCTGCCACTACAAATAGCAAACAGGCTATCAGGAACTCATTATACCACACTATGCCTATAACACACAGTACAGATCCAACACATAGCATCTCTCACCAAAATGATATACTGAGGCTCTTAACAGTAACCTACAAAGCCATGAAAATTCAGGAATTAAAAATAAAAAAAACAGCAATATATAGTTCTGGTAGTTCACCAATTTTATAAAGAACAAGACTTTGCACTTCAGCTACAACCCTTCTATGAGTACAAAGGCATACAACCCTCATCCATCTTATATACTTAAAAAATTAAACATTAACCCATTAAATAATTAATCAATTATATCACATATTTCCAGCTGCATTCTTTGTTTAATCCATTAAGTTCCAAAGTATTATATTTTAAAATAAAAGGTTTCTTGTTTCAACAATTTATCCTTCATTTTAACATTTTCCCCCAAAAAACATTTCAACTTTCTCCAAAATATAATCAATCAATCCATCTGGTTTAGCATTATGCTGTCCCAAAGGGCTATCCACCTTCTGATTTATTATATCCCTAATATATTCCTGCATACTTGTTTTAAATGCTCTACCCATCTCTCCTATATAATAAAGATTGCCACTACATTTTAGGGCATAAACTACCTTTTCTGTCTTACATGTGTACAGGTTCCTAGGTATAAATCTTATACTATTTATTTTGGAAATACTTGTATTATATGTCTACAAAGTGAACACTTGTTACAAGATAATGTGCCTGCTTTAGTTTCTATAGGGTAGGTCAAAATAGTATCTGGTACCATAAAGCAATTATGTACTATCATATTCATTAAGTACTTACCTCTCTTATATGAAATTTTAACATATTTCTTCAACAACTGTTCCAAATCCTTATCACCTGTTACTATCCCCCAATATTTTTAACTTCCTTGACTATACTCTCTGTTAAGATTTTGAAAGTAGTAACAAAATATACCTCCCTATTTTTCTGTTCTTCATATTTTTCTTTTATGTATTCCGTTCTTTTCTCTTTATTTTCTACCAAGCTCTTCAGGGCTCTCTCTCTTCCTTTGCCCACTTTATGGTACCTTTCTTCCAATACCCTTTTTTCTATCTTCTTTTCACCATTTTCATATCATATCCCCTTTCTTTAAACATGTTATCTGCCAATAATAATAATTCTTTTTCAAATGCACTATCTAAACACCATATCCTATTTATTCTAAGGAGTTCATTGTATGGCAAAACTGAGATTATATGTACTGGATGACAACTGGTGCCATATAAAAACGATTGATTCTGGTCAAATTTTCTATGAACTGTAGTCTCCAAACAATCTTTATCTAAAAATGGAACCTGTTTCCCTATTTGAATACCATCAAATTTGAAACCAAAATCATTCCTTTGTAAATCATTTACAAACAATTGAGCCTCTCCTTCATTACCATTACATAGAAAGATGAGGTCATCAATAAATCTAAGTACAGCTCCACCTGTGACTTATAAAACTCATGAGTATATATATATATATATATATATATATATATATATATATATATATATATATATATACATATATATATATATATATATATATATATATATATATATATATATATTCAGTTTCAAATTTTGTCATTACAATATTGGCATACATGAGGGCAAAAGCTGCCCCCATTGATGTCCTTTGTAATTGATGGTAAACCTCATCATTAAATAAAAAAATAGTTATTTTGTAGGCAAAAAACTACTAATTCTACCATAAAACGTGCTACTGGTGAGTCATCTAAATAACTAAAAAGTGCATTTATACCATCCCTGGGCCGAATTCACGAAGGCTTGCACGGAGACTTAAGAGTAAAGTAAGACTTCATGCAGCCATCATGTCTGACGAGCGATTCAGGAACAGCCTGTAGGGGCGTGTAAGAGAGCTCCTAAAATGGCTCTTACACGGACAGGGCTGGGATATGCAAATTACCTCAATTGCAGGTGAAAGGCATGCAAATGAGGTAGATTTGCGATTCAGGAAACCCGAACCTGTCCGAGTAAGAGCAGTGTTATTTGTAGAAATGTACTCGATTGACAACTGAGTACAGTTCTGCAAATAGCAAAAAGGAGCCATGACAGCTCCAAATAAAGGTTGCATCCAGTGCAGGAAGCATGCCAATGGCCAAATATACGGCCATTGGAAATGTTTCCTGACGCAATATGAAAATAAATTTTTTTTTTCGCCGATTTCTGATGTTTAAGCGTAGCGCAGCACCGCGCAAATGGGCTGCATTCTAAAACCCAGAATACTGAAAATTAAAACCCACAAATGTGGATTTTATTGAAATTGTTAATGTACAATGCAAGGGAATGGCAGGCTGAAGACAACATGGCCAACGAGTAGAGGTTTTTAAGGGGGGGAAGCTCAGTCTAAGACATGTAACCAAGCATCAGTAGGCAATCCTATGTAAATGAGTGCTAGGATAGTGAATTGCAAGTTTTCACAGCAAATGAGCACAGTCAGTGGAGTGTAGGAGTAGGATATGGGGAGTAACAGAGTAGAAGATAGGTGACATCACAAGGGGGGTATGTATGAAAGAAGTGAAGCTCATTGGAGCAGAGTGGCATGTGTCAGCTGTCATTTATACATCATGGAAAGAGGTGTGCCAACAGGTAGGCTAGGGAAAGCCAAGAAATGGAAGGTGTATGCCGTGGATAACACCAAAGTTTCTTGCTGAACGGGTATGTGCGCATGTGTGCGTGTGTAACCCTGAGTAAGACAGAGTGCGCGCGTGTAAGCGTGAGTGTGCACGTTTAAGCTGGAGTAAGCATGTATAAGGATCTTTAAAGAGTTGTAAGCGCGTTTGCGCTGGTGTGCGCGTGTGTTAACCCAAATAAGCAAGTTTTAGTCCGTGTAAGCATGTGTGCACGTGTTAGCTACTGTGCGCGTGTTTGCGCTTGTGTGCGCGGCGCCCCCCCCCCGAGGAAACAGAAAGGAAAAAGGAAGCACAACAAATAGTAGGAAGCTACCAGGGAGTACTAGCAGAGCTAGCAGGTGAAAACAATCAGAATCAGGCAATTACACAGGCAGTATACTAGCCCAGCCCAGCCTAGCACTTAAAACTCTGCAAACAACAGTCCAGTATGTTTCTCACAACAGACACTGCAGTAAGCTAATAGAAGTGAAAACTGAAAAAGCTTTACTGAGACAAAGAAATGTTAGGGGCTGCCATTGCTGTTATAAGGTGACATATGCAACATGCTGAGGGTGGTGACAATGGAAATGCTGCTGGACAACCTACAGTGAGGAGACAAAGAAGAGTGTACAGGCCCAGGGTAACCTACCAGGGGCTACATGAGCTGGAGATAGTAGAGTGCTATAGAGTAGACAGAGACCTCCTGCAGCAAATTGTTGAGCTGTGCAGGCCATGCCTCATGCACAGAACCAACAGAGGGGAACCCATCCCAGTGGAAACCAAGGTATGTGTTGGCCTAAGAATATTAGCAACAGGTACCTTCCAGAGACCAACTGGTGATATGATGGGAATATCACAGGCATCAGCATCCAGGGTACTACACCAGTTCCTGGATGCCATGTCAGCACATGTCGGTGATCACGTATATTTCCCCAATTCCCGTGAGGTATTGGCCAGCAATATGTGTCTCTTCCAGCAAATAGTGGAATACCCTGAGGTAGTGAGTGCAATAGACTGCATGCACATATGCATCAAAGCACCAGCCGGCGAGCGGGGTAGGGTCTACTTCAACCGCAAGGGCTTCCCCTCCATCAACTGCCAGGTCATGTGTGATGCCCAGGGCATAATACTGAATGTGTGTGCTGGTTGCCCTGGAACATGATTCCCATATCTGGCATCTGATGCAGCTGTACCAGACATTTGCCAATGGGGACATCCCACATGGTCACCTAGTGGGGGATGCTGGCTATGCACTGGAGCCGTGGCTGATGACACCCATCAGAAATGCACATACACCTGAACAGGAATGCCATAATGAGGCACACACACAAACACGTAATGCAATAGAGCGTGTGTTTGGGCTGCTCAAGTCACGGTTCCAGTGCCTGGACACATCTGGTGGAGCCTTGCAGTACTCACCAACTACATGTACCCAAATTGTCATGGTATGTGCTATGCTTCATAATCTGATCCTGCAAAAACAGCTGCAGCAGGACCAGCATAGGCCTGGGCCAAACAGCCCCCCACCATTGCCAAGGCCATCACAGGCAGAGCATGACTCAGAGGAGGAACAACCTGAGCCTGCCCCAGTAGGCAGAAGGAAGCATGCCCAGTATGCTTTGGCCATGGCAAAGAGGCAACGCATAGCACATACACTGGCTCAGTAGGAATTCTGGAAATGATACCTCTCTCCGACTCGCACATGTAGTAAAAGGGATGCCTAAGTTGACACTACCTGCTTTCAAACATGTACAGGGAGTGTAGTATGTGCATCTGACATAGGCAGCCCTGCAGCACCACCTAAGGCATGATTGCCATGTGTTAAGCAGTATAAAGCAGTGCTAAACAGCATTTACCACCATGTAGTATATGCAAACAAAATCGCACACACCAACTAGCACAACTGTGGTCAATGTTCAGTAATATTGGGCAACGTCCAGCAATGTTGGTGAATATTGAGCAATGTTGGACAAGCCTGGTCTAAGTAGGGCATAGATAAACAAAAGCCAACATGCTAATATTTGCTTAATGGGCCCTTAAGCAGTCTGGTCTGCTCAGTATGAAAATATAAAGCAGTGATGGGCCTCGAACCCAGGATACTGTGCACTATAGCCAAAATACTGAACCACTAAACCATGACAGTATTGCAGTGGTCAGTCTGTATGAAGGAATGTTGATAAGTCTATGCAAAGTATTTCATGGAAACCCTGCAGGCACAGCATAATCCTTGTCGAGTTATGACACAAAGGTGAGTCCTGCAGTGAGAACAGAACCTGACTTCCAGTACATACAGTATAAATGTTAATATCGGTCATGTTCGCACACATCAACCAATGTAGTGGACCTCAGATAGCAACATACTGAAAGCTCACACTGGGCGTGCTCACACACCTGAATAAATGAGACAAATGTCAGGCAACAAAACACGGAATGGCAGAACTGGGCATGCTCACACACTTAGGCCATGTCTGAGTACAGCAGTGGGTCACGCATATCTGGCAGTTGCATGTGTTAACCCAGGAACATGTCACTATACAGCAATCCGCCCTGTGCACACAGTCATATGACAACAGACACATCTATAATATAGTGGAACCCTGTCATAATCAAATATGTTCTGCAGATGCCAAAGTTGTTCATAGAAACTGGTAAAGCAAAGATGATAAAGACCTGAAAACAGTATCAGCAATAAACATTGTGCATCTTGAACATTAGCATAGGTTCAGAGGTCGATACTAGGCTATCTGCCCTAGGGCATGTACAAGCCTAGCCAGACTGTGTTTGGCATTCGCAACTCTGTCATATTACTACACTGTGTGTGTGAATAGTAGGTCACACAAGATAGCCCATGTACATTTAGGCTAGTGTGCCTCTGTCTAGCAGGGACACAGAAGATATCCCAGGGGTAAACATATGATCACCCATGCAGTCATCAAGATGTCTCCAGTAGGTGGTCAGTGGGTGGCACTGCCTATGTGAAACTGGGATTACATTCTGGAGTGAGTGGAGCCTTTGGGATAAGAATCTGTCCCACCACAATGTCCTATTAACATCTGTGCTGAGGTATACGTCCCTAGAGTGTGTAGCTCCAATGGAGTCGGATATCCTGAGGTGGAGCATGTCCAGTAATTCTGGGTTGGGTATATCTGTAAACAACAGGCACACATCATATCTGAGTAGTTGGTAAGTGACTGAGTAGAGCTGGAGTTACTGCATCTGAACTGTGCAGGGCATCTGTGTGAGTCCCTAGATCTGCTTGGTGAGGAACTTCCGTGGCCAGTACAGTTGCTGCAGGTGTCGGGTAAGGTACACCCCAAATGTGGCATTGTAACCAAGCATGGATGCGATGGGTGAAGGGGCACAATGACCTCACTCGATCTAGATGTGAAACCATATGGGATAAGGTGGCCCACATAGAAGGTGTGTCCAACCACTTTGGCAACGTGAATGTCAAAGGTGACAGTACGAACAAGTCATGTCCCCAAACCCCTAACAACTCCTACCATATGTAATAGAGTAATGTGTGGGCATGTTGTTATTCCCAAAGGGGATGACTATGCAACTAATGGCATTTAGCTGTAGGCCATGGCTCAGGCACCAGTCATCCATCTCTGTGAGACCCTGTTTGAGTATGCATGTGGCAGCTGGAGATTTGATCATGGCACCCAGTTTGCAGTCAAGTGCAAACATGTTCAGCCATATTCCCTCTGTGGTAGCCTGTACGTCAGACAAATATATAATGAACAAGAGAGGTCCCAGGACCGAGCTGTGTGGGATGCCACGTGTAACTGGTGTATAGTCAGACATGGTACCTGCAATTCTGACCATGTGGGTGCTATCCCTTATCCAGGTATCAATCCATCGTGTGAGATATGTGTCCATATCGACGCTGGTGAGCCTATGCATAATGGCCCAGTGGATTAATGTGTCGAAGGGTTTTGCAGGGTTCAGGTAGGCTGTGTGGACAGCCGTCCCTATGTTGATGGACCTGTTAGCCATTTAAAGAATATAAACAGGTTCAAGAGGCAAGATCTGCCCACAACAACGCTGAAATGTAGGTTCCTGATGTCTATGTGTGTGAGTCCCATGACAATACGCTCCATAGCTTTGCAAAACAGGCTACTTAGGCTGATAGGGCAATATTGTCTGTGGTCCGTTGTGGCACCAACTGTGTGGAGCGGGACCACTCTCACTGTACGCCATTCCTTGGGTGCATATCCTGTGGTAACTCCGATATTGAACAGTGATGTAATGTGAGGGTTGTGTCTGTCATGATGCTCGTATAAGATGCAGGCTGGGACACCATCTGGTCACATTGATACTGTGATGTATGCTTTGGGGAGGGCAACACTCACCTGTTACTGTGTGATGTCAGGGAGGTTATACTCTGTTGGGATCGATAGTTGCTCCGTAGGGGGGATGGGTGGGAGACATCTGCACTGAACCTGTTTGCCAGGATGTTGGCAATGCCAGTGGGTTCAGGGTAGGTTTAGTCAGTATGCAGTAACTCACAGCATATCAGTGAGTGTCCACCCAGGTTCCTGACATAACTGAAGAAGGCCGTGTGATAGTCCTACGTGTCTGTTGCAATTGTCTGGTAGAAGCGGCCCTTAGAAAAGTTCATGAGTGATCGTTGCTGTCTGCTAGTACAGATCACTGATGCCTTCCCAGTCTGGGATTGTGCTCTGTCATGTAGTAGCTTCCTCCTGACGTTGTACAGCTTATTAATGGCTGGGGTCTACCACACAGGTCCCCTGCCATTGGAGTATTGAGTCCTGTTGTTGTTTGGGATAGCACAATCCATGCAGTCCGCTAGGTGTCCATAGAATGTGGATGTAAAGGATGCAGCAGTGTGAGCCATATTTGCCACTGTCTCAGGGTCTCTGAAGGATACCACCTTGCTTCGGTGATGTGAGACGTTGGCTCATGAGAAGTTCACCAAGATTACCCAGCATGGGTGTGTGGAGGGTATATGTATTTCCAGTGAGATACATGTATGTTCTGACCTTCCCAATGAGGGGTATATCACTGGTGTGGAACATAGAGTCCCCATGTTGGTGATGATCACGTCCAATATGTATTCCCCCTTGTGGCTGTGCTGACTGGTTGTGCCATAGCATATGAGTCTACAAATTGTAGCGCCTGTTGGGTGAGGGTGTCGTGGCTTGAGTAGTATCCCCAGTCAATATTTGTGTATACGATGACACACAATATAATGGTGTCTGTGGAGACCTTCATATTCTCCATAGTTCCAACGAAAGCCGAGAGTGGTCCCTGAGTTTGGGAGTGTGTTCTGTAGCAGGCAACAAGCTGAAAGGCAGTATTGCACAATGGTAGTTGTATATGCATGGTCTGTGATGCTTTGTGCAGTGCTACTAACCCGGAGGTGTGTGTATCTGTGATGTATATGGATACTCCCCCCTAGTTGTGTTGTCTGTTCCAAGTCTTGTTGTCAGACAGCATGGTATAAAACATAACGTGGTAGTTCTGGTGTGCATAAGTGAGCCTGAACCAGGTGTCTGTCAGTGCACAGATATCACTATCCTCCATACTGAGGAGAGTCCTCCGTGGCTGCAATATGAGGTTAACACGACTGTTGTTGAGCAGCATTACCCATAGTTTCATTTAACCTGTAATGTCTATGGAGGTGTGTTTGTCTTCTGAGCCCTGCTTAAAAAGGCACTATGGTGGTAGCAAGAGCCTTAGCCAGCATTCCAAAGTCCAAGGTTGAAGGTGCAAGCTGTCCATAGTGAAGCTACGTGGCATGTTGAGCATGTCACCATAGGCTGACAGACACTGTATCCCCTATGAATTAAACAAATTTGTTAGGCAACTGTTAAATGTGATATGTGTGTCCGTATACTGTGACATCAAACTTGGTGGGTGTAAGATGCTAGACAAGGTCAGGGTCATACTTGCCTGGGCTACATGATCAGAGTGTTCCTCCATGTATCATGTCATGTGGTCCAGGGAGTAACATCTGAGGTTATACACACCAGCATGGACAATGATGGTGCCAGTCCTGTACTTGCTTTGTAGTGATCTGACTGCCTGTGTTATGCGGCAGATCCTGGCTCCCAACAGACAGCCCAAAGTGACTATTCCCTTGTTAGGGCTGGTGAGTGGTACGTCAGTGTGTCTGACAATAAGTGTCACCTATTACAAGTGTATTAGGTGTGTTGTTTAGCCCGAAGGGCAGTGACTGTGTGGCACACTGACATTGTGAACTATGTGATATGTGGGTATTATAGTGGGGTAGCAGGTGTGTGTGTGTCTGCTTTGGAGGTCTCTGCTGCTTAGGTAGAGTACATTTACAGCATCCGAGTATGCCTACGTGTGATAATGTGGTTTGAGTGCTGTTGCTAGAGGATATGTGAGACTGATATGTGATGTGTTTGGTTACCTTCACCACCTGATAGACTGTGCCAGTCTTGGGTCGAGAGAGTTCAGCACTCTGTATGTCTATATAGGTGCATCTCACACATATATCTGGGTTTGTCAGGAGGAGGAGAGGGTTGTCTGTGTACATGAGGCAGATGTGACATTGTGTCAATATCCACCAGCTGGACTGAAGAGTACACACAAAACCGACCCCTGGACATGCCAGGATATTATCATGACATACTCTGTAGCCTGATCACAAAGGATCAGTAGGGTGTTAAGCATGTAAAAGAGTATAACAGGGATTAGTGCTCATGTCCGTTGGTGTTTTGTAAAGAGTAGCTGAGAAGGAGTCCAGACTGAATCATGACACCTCCTTCAGCTATGTCATAAATAGCAATGTACACCCATATATGTCCTGAGTCAGGGCCAACTGTACCTGAGTGACAATGCCGACATCACGACAGACAGGCCCATATGTACATACCCATCTCCCACTGACAATAGTCCACATCATTATACCAGGAGATATCACATGTAGAATGGATGAGCAGATACCCCCACTGCCAAAAGCACGGCAGCAAGTGGAATACATTGATTCCCAATATGTGTCATGCACAAACTACAGAACAAACAGATCATGCACCTGAACAGTCAGCTGAGCCTCACCCCCTACACAGGATGTGGAACCATTGAATGTGTCACAGCTACATATGGCACTCCTCACAAGTGTCGGTGCACAACACACCATGGGAAGTCAAGTCCAGTACACCTATGAAGTCTGATCTGCAAGGTCATGGCGTCCATCATGGTTGCAGTCATAAACAGAGCTATTGGAAGCTGACATACACACAACCCTACCAACCGTGGTATGTTCATGTGCAGATCATGGTTCCCAAACATGCTAGACTGTTTGCAATGCAGCCACCCAGGACATACATCAATGAGCACATCTACACATGTGTCACATAGACTTTGAATAGCCCTTTATCAACATCTCAGACACATGTAGTATCCACAAAACCAACAAGCTGTGCATAAATATGTGTTGACATATGACGGAATGTCAATGTGTCCACAGATAGATCCCACAAGGTAAGGATTCTGAGGTCTTGTGCAAGCTGTTGACACCTGCTGACCCACATGGACCATTCCTGGAATGGCATAAAACAAAGTGTACACACATCACCATGTCCAGTCTGATGATGTCACCATCCTACAAATATAGCCGGAGAAGGGAAAACCAGCCAGTAAAGCAAATAGCGCGCAGTGTTAATGTGTGTCTCTCTCTCTCTCTAGTATCATAACATAGTTAGGTAAGGGTTTGAATCCTGCAAACAGTGAGTGTGTGTGTGAGTGTGGGGGGTGTGTATGTGTGCAGCTTCCTTTGAGAGGTGTCCCCTTTTTGGAGACTGGGAAAACTCACTAAAAAGGTACATTCCTCTTTGGAAAGACTGATGATGTCACCATCCTACAAATACAGCCAGAGAAGGGAAACTAGCCAGTAAAGCAAATAGCGCACCGTGTTAATGTGTCTCTCTCTCTAGTATCATAACATAGTTAGGTAGGGGTTTGAATCCTGACTGTTGGTCAATGCCGTGTGGGTTTTGCTTTTACTATGGTATGACATAATATGATTACAACAATAAGTGCATTGCACACATCAGGTATCTGCGTGGCAAATATATATGTGTACATGTCCCCACAATCAGTACATAGGTGTGAAGCCTGCATACTACATGAATATATTTGTTTCCATTGACAGGTTGTGGCGCTGCTTCTCAGATAGTAGGTCACATATGTATGTATGTGACAATGCCGTCCACTGTCGTGCTCTGTGGCACACACACCCATGACAGTTACTTAAGAGTAGTGTGAGTGAGGGTATATGCCTGGGGTATATGTCAGACATGGTCATACACAACAAAGTCTGCCAAGAATGGACAGTCTTTATAGGTGTACGACTGCCTTGTGGATATGCATTCAGGCCTCTAATGTCTTATGTGATACACCTTGGGACTCCACAATACCTATGTATATGTGGATACCAAGGGACACATGACATAACATGGGTCTGTATGTACACAATGGTTCCCAACATACATGTTGAGGGCTACCACCTGTGTGGTACTGACGGGATAGTATGTATAGTACATGAGGATGAGTATGCCATAGTCGGCTTACTGCTATACAGCATGTATCAGACAACAGGTATCTGTCTGTATGATAACCTTGTGTAGGATATGCGTCCCATCCAGGGAATGCATTGTAGGCCAATCCATGTATTTCCAGATTTGGATGGACACATCCCTAGTGTGTCTGCATGTACCTAAGGGGGCTATATGACAAACAGGTGTGGTCACAGTAATGGGTGGTGGTCATTACCACTGGTTAGTGTTATAGTGTAGCACCGGAAGGATCCAATTAATACTGGGTTCCCTACTACTGTGTGTCGTTTGTCAGGACATCATCCAATGATTGCTTATAGTCATGCTGTTGAGGTTGTGTATACTACCAGACTGCAAATCATTGACAGATATTAACGGTATCACCCATAGCATAGTGTCAACCCATGTCAAACACATGTCTACCCATGTTAGTACATAACTGTAGTAGAATGCATACTGGCCATTGAAAGATGCTAGGAGATGTTAACAATGTGTATGACAGGGTATGCCACACGTCCCATGTGTCCACTATGGATGTACATACAGAAAGTGCGCACCCACCATGTTCACAGGTGCACACTTGCTAATCTGTACTGCACACATCACACACGTACTGTCCACTCACTATCACATGCTGGCACCACATTACACTTCAGCCAAGTGGCACATGGGTGGATAATACATACTCAGACCTAACAGTGGTGTAAACAATGCTACATTGACAATCAGAGCTTTGATGCATAATGTCTGCTCAGATATACCTACAAGGATGTAGTTACACTTCCTTGTTGATAACTTGCTATTATTGCTACACTGCTATAGTGTCACCATGTGCATCAGCACCATGTTAGCCTGTCCCTCCGTCAATAATGCAGATGGCAGGAGGTGGCACAGATAACATCATATGCACAGGGTGTTTTGTTGTTTGCCAGAGCCTGACATTGACCCATCCAATCGACATGTCTGTGTGTGTGCGTTTGCGTGCGTGTGTGTGTGTGTGTGTGTGTGTTTGTATGTGTGTGTGTGTGTGTGTGTGTGTGTGTGTGTGTGTGTGTGTGTGTGTGTGTGTGTGTGTGTGGGACAACAGTACAGCATGGGCCAATGTTGATGTAATGTGTGTGTGTATGTGTGAGCCCTAGTTGTTTGCTTAGTGTGTGTGTGTGTCTGCATACACACAGCTCCACCATGTGGCTGCCATATACGGTAGTTTGTGGGACAGCCACAGACTGTACCTGCTAGGCTGTACAGATCACTGTCTCCGGCCACGGACACAGTACCTGTGCCTGGTAGGGGTGCTACAGACAGTATCGGGTACCAACCCTGACTGGGTACTGTCATCAGAGGCAGAGGTATGATGACTGGACCCATGTCCCTGCTGGGACTGGCCAGAGCCACGTGCACTTGGTCTACTGGGATGGTCAATGGACAGGCCAGCCCCAGCATTGCTGGGGCTGGTACTGCCACTACAGGAATGGCTGTGAACTGTGGGCTGTCCGTGACCACTGCCAGCTGTTGCTATTGCTGGCATGCATCCGCGTCGACATCGCAACCGTCCCGCACGGTCCTGGCTCAAGGAAGACATGTTGTGGAGGGCATCTATTGTCTCCCCCCAACGTCTATCAATGACCTCGGTGTAAGTCCAGATAGCACCGGCAAGGTCACGGATGCTGTCATTGATAGCAGTGTAATGTGCCCTCTGCACCCTAAGTCCCTGCCTGGTGTACCATTCCATATGTGCCTGAGCCTGCATTACAGCCCAGAACTTACTGGTCATCGTAAGACCTGTGAGGGCACGCCTGCCAGGGGCAGTATGACCAGTGGTGCTCCCCCGAGAACCCCTGGACCTCCACCTATGTGGTACCATTCCGGGTCTACGTCTATGGCCGCTGTGAGGGGATGCAAGTGCCATGGGAACCACACTGTCCTGGTCAATGCCAACTGTATGCTGTCCCTCGCCTATGGCCATTGGTGGTGAGGGATGTATTGACAGTATGAGTGTGCGCATAGATGGGTTTGAACACTGTGTACTGTTGATTGGTGGACCAATTACAGACCCTGTCAAATCTCCCTGTGCCAAAATACATGTGTCATCATCACCACCATCATCACCACTATTCATGGCAGTGGCTTCAGGTCACCTGCTGGTTTTGCCAACCCCTAAATCAGCACCTGTGAGAGGAAGACAGGAAACACACTTTACGGTCTGCACATGGACACATGCACACATGCACACATGAACACATGCACACATGCACACGGACACATGCACACATGCACACAGGAACACATGCACACACGCACACGTGCACACATGAACACATGCATACATGCACACATGCACACATGAACACATGCACACATGCACACAGGAACACATGCACACCCCTCACTACAGCAGATGCACACACACAACAGCAATCCAAAACATACTCAATAGTGGTTGAAGGTGGGTGACAGTATCACAAGGCAAACAGTCACGTCACACGTGTCAGTATACAGAATATGTGTTGATCAAGTCCATGCAGTGTGAGTGTAGACAGCCATAGTTAATGACAGTGTACATGGCTGTGGTGCATGTGTGTACATGTTCAGTGATTGCCTACACCCTGGAACATGATGTGTGCAAGGACACAACATTTCTGTGCAAGTATTATAAGCTCTGCAATGTCCTGTACACCATCACTCACAGGTATACATACCATAGCTGCATGTGTTATCTGTGTTTCACATGTATTTCCATGTCTGAATGCAGTGTCTGTGTCTGTAGCAGATAATTGTGGACACAGCTGTAGCACATGCATGCTATGTACACACAGGGGATGAGTGGTGCATGTATACGTGATGGAATACCAATCCTGGACATGGCCATTGTACAGTGGTTATGGTGAGTGTGGGTCATATTCAAGATATGCAAGTGCCAGCCATGGCATTGCATGGTACATGACTGCAACATTCAACATCACACATACCCAATGTGTGTCATGTGACCTATATACCCAATATCATTCCAGGACAAATATGTGTCACTTTGTACAGAATGCAACTGCTATGCATATTGTGTATAGTTGCATATATTTGCACACACACAACATGCTATGCATAATGTGTATAGGTGCATATGTGTGCACACACACAACATGGAGGTGCAAAGCAATGACAGCTATGTGTAGTACTGTGGTCACTGTAACTGTATAGGGTGTAGTACCATTAGCCATCATCATCATGCATCATGTCATCACTCAAGGCCACTAAAGTGTGCTAGACCACCACTTAGCATGCTGTACCTGAACCGCAGTGCCATGGCTAAGTTCACAATTACACAGCCACGTTGCACAAGGGGGTGTGAGGTGCCCAGTTGAGAGCATTGCCTAACATGACTGTGTTATGTGTTGAAGAGTGTTGCACAGCCCCATGCTTGGCTCCTACCCCTCAGGTATATCATGTGTGGTGTGTGGATGATATGTGGGATACTGACGTGTGACCTGGCAGCGGGTGTCCGGTTACACTGTGTGTAGCATGTTGAGGTGTACTGCGTATGACAAACATGTTATGTTGTGTACATGTGTGTCAGCTATGCCTATCCAATGTGCAGTACAGTGTTGCCACATTTGTGTCTGGTGCTCTGTGCATTGCATGTGATTGAGGCAGCTACTGACTTTATTGAGATGTTTAAAGTCTCACAGCAAACATGCACAGCATGCCTTATGCGTAGGTGTGTTATGTGTACATGGCCTACACCTCACCTATGACATGCAGATTTCAATACCAATTTTAAAGTGTTAACACACTCACCAGCATGTATCGTCTACCCTGCTGTCACACCAGAGGGACCTACAAGAATATGACACAGTTTGTCAGTGGCCACAACTGTGGCATTGCTACTGTGAGTGTGCTAAATTACAGTAGAACAACAGGCATAGGTGTATGGATACTATTCAAAATATCAGTATTGCACACAATAGGCAACACAACTGCTAAACACTGTACACATCTCACATATGCATAATCTAACAATACAGGTAACAGTAGTTTACAGCTAGGGCATGTTACCTGCACGATCCATGTCACCATGCTGGGTGGTTCCAGCCTCTATGATGACACATGTGTGATGTTGTTGCTGCTGTAGGCCAGGAGCCACCACACTTAGGAGCAGTTCCTTCACTCTGGTGAGGGGGGATGTATGGCCACCCCACCACCTGTGGCAAGCTGTTGTCTATGGATATCAGACGCACGCTGCCAGACATGTCTAATTAAATCACTGCAGTGATGGCGTACCTGCTCATATGTCTGGTTACGCATGCCTATGTCATTTACCCGACGAACAAGATCTTACCACAGTGTAGTACGCTCATGCTGGTGCTGGCTGGCCCTGGAAAACAGCAGGGTATAGTGCTGAACCAGGCTGTGGTGGATTTCCTGTTCCTCTGCGGCTGTGTAGGAGGGAATCCTTTGATGAACCATAAGCCTGGAGGCAAGTAAACGATATGTGTGAGCAAGTCATGTGGCACACTTAACATTATACAGTACAGATATCAGTTAACTGCCATATATAGCATCTGTTCATCTGTCAGAGGATACACACATTCAATACCACATATCAGTGCTCAGCCCACAACTGGCTGACAGTGCCTGCCACACTCCATATAACAAACCAGTATACACCAGTACTCGGCACACTGTTTGGGATCCAATGCACAGCCTCGCCACGGGGGTATATATCAAGCTAATGCATGAAGAAATATGTCATCCATTGCAATGAATGTGAAGTACAGTTACAGTATAACCAGTAACCCACCCTGGTCGTTGATGCCATACCCCTACCTACCATATGTGCACAGTTGTTAATATAGCTGGCATACTGCTGCAACAGAGTATACATGTTGCTAGGTACACATGCAAACCCTGCAACACACATGTGATTGCGGACATGGTACAGGCATCATTACACACACATCAGACATTCATACAACACACAAATGTATGCTGACACAGATGAGCATTTCCTGTGTACCTTACAGTACTGTGTGCCCCTACTTACAGATACCTATGCCTGATGTATGTAATCTGTGCAGACTACAGGAAACACACAAGACAGTGTTACCAGGGAATGCGAACATACACCATACTGTGCTGTTTAGGCCTACAGCTTCAGGTAGTACAACAGTTCAAATGTCAGCTGGATTCACCAGCAGTACCACTTACTGAGCATACATGTATTGCTTCAGCCTACGATGGGACACCACAGTCGTACACAAGGAACTACGTCACAACATATGCCATCCTACTATGTCTGCATCCCAATAACTGACGCATCTTTCTCTGGCCTCACCTAGGACACAAATGACCATGACAGAAACAACCTCACACTAAGCTATCACACCATTACAGACCTTGCATACATTCACTGTCACACTCATTCCACCTCACATAGCAGGTATTGCATTGAGTAGATGTGTGTGTGCATTGTGTCATAGGTAGGTAATATGCTATTGGTCCAAGGGCCTACAGCAGCCTAGCCATTAGCTACCCTGGCCTTTGACACACATGTAATTTGATTTCACTTACTTTGGCAACCGGATACACAGAGGTGATTCCCAGGGCCTGTTACCTATCCCCCAGACAATCATCAGGGGTATGTATGACATCTGCTACTGAGGAGCCTTGTTTATTAATGCAGGGTGATGTACTCCAGAGTATGGCATATTTGACAATAGGAGCCTATCCCTTCAGCATGTGCTGTTTAGTGAGGTGGTGGGGATTAGGGACTTAGGCCGTGTAGCCCGGTGGGATTGTGAGGTGCTGACATGGTGGTTGTCTGACTGCTATGGGTGTGACATACCTCTGTATGTTTGGCAGAAGTAACCTCTGGGTGGCCGGTATGCAATGCACTGTAGCTGTGGTTATGTCAGTCAGTCTGCATAGGGTATGTGTTTGAGGGCAGTATTATTCTTTGTGAGGTATGTCTGTGGCCTTTCCACTTGCTGTAGTTGTCATGTGAGGTACATACCACATGGGGCATTGTGATGAGTACAGGGGAACACTGACCTATATTTCCGTACATGACACATTTGTGATGACACGTACCACGTAGACAGATTACAAGACTAGTGTGGCACTGTGAATATCAAAGGGGAGGCTGCTGTCCACCTGTGTCCCATGTTCCCTTCTGACACTTTCAGTGTTAGGCAGGCAACCACCTATCTGGTAGTTAATGGGTATGCCCCATGTGGTATGTACCTCACATGACAACTACAGCAAGTGGAAAACTATCAGACAAGAGCCCAGAGGAAGTAGCCAATTCCTTTAATACCTTCTTCATGGACACAATACAATCCCTTGCCAATCAGCTATCTACCAATTGCCCCCAGTTAACAGATATCCCCCAAATGTCCATACCCATCTTTAAATTTCAACCTGTCCTCACTGCCTATATTTGCTCACTACTGAAGAAACTTAAACCAACCACTCTCTCTGCTGACCTTCTCCCATCCGAATATTTACAAAAAGCTGCTGATGTCATAGCTTACCCTATCTCTATTCTTATCAATCGTACTTTGACCGAAGCCAAAATTCCCTCAATATGGAAAATATCCTATGTGATACCACTCCATAAAGGAGGCTCATCGACTGAACTATCAAATTACAGGCCCATAGCCATATTGTCACCTTTGGCCAAAATCATGGAGAAATGTGTGCATAGACAGCTCCTTTACTATCTAACCCAAAACAACCTACTCTCCAGTTCTCAACATGGCTTTAGGCCACACCATAGTACAACCACTGCTCTCCTCGTTTATTGAAACAATTAATCTCAACCGAATAACAAAAAATATCGTCAGCTCTCTTTCTGGACCTATCAAAGGCCTTTGATATGGTGAACCATCAACTACTACACAATACCTAAAAATCTCCATCTAGACAACATAACCCTAGATTGGTTTCAAGCCTATCTCCAAGATAGACAGCAAGCTGTACTCTGGCAGAACAGGCTCTCTAGCCTCCTATCTAATACCATAGGAGTTCCTCAAGGTTCCATACTGGGACCTCTCCTCTTTACTGTTTTTATTAATGACCTCTATAAAGCCATCCCAGATGCCACCTGCATTCAATATGCTGACGATTCGACGTTAGTCTGTTCTGATTCATCCCCAGTTAATTTATTATCAAAAACACAATCATGCTTTACGGCAGTTGAAAATTGGTTACTGGGTCATCGACTTATTCTGAATCCAAATAAAACCAAACTGTTAATCTTCTACCCCACTCACAAGATCATACCCACACCCTTCCATATCCAATCCAAAAATGGGACAATCATCTCCCCTGACTCCTACACTAAACTTCTGGGAGTGACCATTGACAATAAACTTAAATTTGATATCCATATTAATCAAACTGTTAAAACCGTAAACAAAAAACTTGGGTCACTCTATCGAATAAAATCCTTTCTTACCCCAATAGCAAAAATGGCCACTGCCCGCTCCCATCTCCTCTCCACCCTCTTATATGCTTCCCCTATTTTCACAAATCTTAACATTACTGAATTAAACAAACTTACATGTTGTTATAATCATATTGCAAGATTTGCAACTGGCACGCCCTATAGAACCCATCATTGTACCAACCTACAAAGCCTGGGTTGGATCGAATTCCCCAACCTTCTACAGCAGAGCCAACTCATAGTAGCATTTAAAATTCTTAAACAATCTGACAAAACCCCTGCACTGATAAACTTAATCAAACCTTACTTAGTAGTTTACGCTCCTCAAACAAACTACTAGCTCAAACAGTAAAATCCAACAACTCAGGGGGTGATGCTCTCTTTGCCAATGCAATAGGAAAAATCTGGAACTCCCTTCCACCCGGCCTCACCACCATTTCCTCCACAAAACTCTTCAAAAAGAGACTAAATCACCACCTTTAGATACACTGGCTATGCCAATGTATAAGCCCAGTCTGACTTCAACTAAACAAGATTTTTCCTCCTCCCTTTAGGACCAATGACGGTATCACTACAATTTCTCTCATCTGTTTCCCTCTCATTCCCTTTTCTATATAATTCCCTAGTCTTATTATCCTATTTAATACCTGCTACTACTATCCGAAAGGTCTACCTAAAAGGAAAAAGTCTGTTATACTATGAGTTTTTGTGTTCTTTTTTTGAATATTTTCTTTACAGATCTTGAGCAATGAGTAGAAATATTCTAAAATGTCTCCTATTCTTGTGTAAAATACTTAAGTGAACATACTGTATTATATCAACATAGTGTATTCCTATTTGCTTATGCGTGGAGCTTTTCTCCCTGGGCCTCCGCTGAAAATGGACATGTATCCAGTCGGACTCTCCCGGTTAACAAATGTAAAATAAAGTAAATAAATAATAAATAATAAATAAAGTGTTTTGGAATAGGGTATGGCACTGCAGTATCAACACTGGTGATCAGTCCATGCCTTGGTCACCAGGCACCTGTTGCAATACGTCTGACCCCGTGTCTCCCTCTTTCACTATATATATATATATATATATATATATATATATATATATATATACACACATATATATATATATATATATATATATATATATATCTATACATATATATATATATATATATATATATATATATCTATACATATATATATATATATATATATATATATATATATATATATATACATATCTATATATATCCATATATATATATATATCCATATATATCTGTATATATCTATATATCTCTCTCTCTCTCTATATATATATATATATATATATATATATATATCCATATATGTATATATCTATATATCTATATATAGTAACTGCATGCAGCCTGCTGTGTGGTAATTGCAGTTCTCATTGTGATTTCAGGACACTGCTATAAAATGATAGGTTAGGTAGGCATAGGCCTTTCAGTTTTGCAAGGTGGGGATCATGCTTGTTTGCTGTGGACAATGTTGTGTCAGTCAGAAGGTTGGTATATGTCTCATATCTGAAGCTGGGTTGTAGCCAGTGAAATGCATGTTGTACTGAAACCTGACTGTTGCTTCTTCCAGTACACTCTTCTCAGTGTGTAAGTTTACTCACACCTCCTAATGCTAACACTGGATACATGGGAGTATGTACTTTCTTTTGGAATTAGGGAATTAACTGGCATACTACAGTAGTTATTGCAATGTATTCCTATGGCTTTCCTATTTTCCCTTTACATTCACTCCTTGTAATGCATGTTATATTTCTTTATTGCAATGTATTCCATGGCTTTCCTATTTTCCCTTTACATTCACTCCTTGTAATGCATGTTATATTTCTTTCAGCACCAAGTTATTGTATATCTGCTGTGGTGTAGTGGTACTTCATGCAGACTGGTGAGTCCAAGGTCCCGGGTTCGAGACTGACAAGGTTTTTTATTTTGCTGCTGAGCAGTACAAGGGCCTTGTCATACAGTGTGACTAAGGCACTTTTAAGCAGTTGTAAGTGGGATTGCGTGGGTTTGCGCGATGCTTAGCAATGCTTAGCTAAGCTCACACTCGCGCACCCCCTCTAACTACTGCTTAAAAGTGCTTACTCCCGCTAACCCCCGCGCTAATTTCTTTTAAAGAAAAGAAAATGGGGAGTTAGGAAAGTGGTGAAAAAGGGGGCACAAAGAGGGAAAGACAGTAGGGAAACCAGCTCGGGATGTGCAGGATGGGTGTAGGGAAGGTCCATAGCTGCCCATTTCTTTACCAGCAACAGCTGTGCATATGTTTGTAATTTGGTGTGAAATTTGAAACCTTCCACCCCTGAGAGAGGGGTGAGGACAACAAAATATGTTGTACTGCCAATTAGAATTATCAGTTTACATGTCCATCGGACATGTGTGCGAATTGGGCAGCTATGTATGGGGCATATTTTTCTTGTGGGTACAGATTGCCCTTTTTTTTAATTTTTTTTCAGGTGAGAGTGGAATGTGAGGTAGAGGATATAGGTATATTTGGGGAGGTAGGTTGGGGAGGTAAACAGACAAGACAAACAAGATGCATACAAGGGCGGAGTTTGAAACATGGGGTGGGTGAACACAATTGATGGGGAAGGTTGTTTGGAAATCGCAAGCCCATGAGCCCAAAGATGGTAACAGTGGAACTGAGATCCCCACCCATGGGCAGTCACCACTGCACCTTCACAGCCCCGAGGGTGGCTGTGCTGGGGGCTGAGTAGGACGGGCAGGCTCACCCAAGGGATGCACCACTCTCACCTCAAGCTGGCGTAGGGGATCAGCAACTGAATGCTGGATCTCCTACGCACCACAGCCTGGACCCTTCGAAGGGTGACAGGTGGCCCTTCTCAACCCACGCTTGCACGGGGGGGATGAGAGCCATCCCCTGCAGCGCTTCCATCTGAAGGTGGCACAGGACCAATGGAGGAGGGGAGCCCGGGCTGGGCACCGGCGCTGCTGGTGCCAGGTGCACTCGCCAACTGAGGAGCGACAGGTGTGTCCACTGGGACCGGCCTTCCCACACATTCTGTGAGTAGGCGTGTTTAATTACAACATAAACAACAGCATTCCAGATTAGGTGTAACAGCATGCAGTAATATTCCCATTAACCCAACACACCAAGGTTCCAACAGTTGACCAGCAAGCATAACACATGCATATATTGAACGACAGTGGATATTCCAACAGCATGCAGGGATGTTTGGTAGCAACAGGCCACCATGAACGTGGTGTTTGAACAGGGCACATGTATCAACATCAATGCATATATTTATAAAACAATAGGACATATGTCCCAACAAATATTTAAGGTTACACATACCCACTGAGGTGTGGAATTGCATGGTTTATGCACCTACGGTAGGGTGTAGAAAAAACCTTGGTTAACATCTTATAATGACCTTTTAGTCTGCACTACATTCCCAGTGACTGCAAGTGTATATCCCCTACCTGTATTATTACACTTGCCACCATACATTAGGTTGTGTCATGGGTTTGGCTAGTTCAATATATGCCTGACCTATATCTGACATACTAACTGTCCAGGATGCAGATGTTACTGCTACATATTTCTTGTTTGCATTTATATTTCTTTATCTACATATCTGGGATGTTTTCACATGACATTTTCACTTCGATTTGTACAGAACCCTGCATTTCTTCATACACACTCACATTTCTGGTGAATAATTACATGCTACACGTGTGCCAGGTTTACTTATTCATGCCAGCCAGTAACTGACTATTGTGGACTGTATATATGTTTCACAGCTACTAGCACTTCCATCACCCACTTTATATGGGACTGCATAACTCTGGGTTGCCAGCACATTTTCAAACAGTACTGTTTGTATAATGCAAAGGTACAACTACATTTCAGACTCTGTGACACAGACACACTCTGGGTTTTAGACCTTTATTAATGACATTGCACACTTTTCCACAGGCTCATTCAATTATTTGTTTTAACGGTGTTTATGGCAGACATGTTCAAGACATATTATACCTTTATTAATAGGTTAGAACAACCTTTTTTCAAGCTCACTCACTTATGTTATATGATAGTGCCTGCAGGGATATTATTCCAGACATATGTTACCTTTCTTAAAGGGTTACTACACTCTTTTTCTGTCTCTCTGATGTTTTTATCTGACAGTACATGCAGAGGACTTATTCAGGCAATTCTATGGCTGTTTTATTGGACTACAACACTTTCTTTCATGCTCCCTCCCATATTTTATATAACAATACATGCAGAATAATCACTATCCTGCCTGGTGGTGCAGCCTTAGCAGCCTATCAGCATAGGCTTGCTGATTCGCAGCACGGTCACCTGCAGCTGTAAAGTAAATGAAGGGATATTGAGACATACCTATCCATTATAGATACTGCATTATCAATTCTTACATACTGCATTCCATGGCTACATACTCAGTTGTGGGGCATTCTGCATCCCACGGGCCTCCAGTATCCATTGGTTCAGGCGGTCCTGCTTTCGTCTCTTCATGTCTGCATGGTGGTGACGGACCTGCTCACCAGTCCGAGGAACGCCTGTGGCACTGGTGAGGTCACGAGCTAACCGGTTCAAAGCCTCTGCCTCATACTCCGTCCCTTGGAACTGGCCCTGCAGGAGTCTTGTCTTGTGATGGTGGACAAGGAGCCAAACCATGTATTTGGACTCCTCGATGCCCCAACGTTGCACTTGGAAGCGTGAACCCTCTCCTGCACCTGCTATTCTGACTGCAAATGTGAGCTACAATCAGTTATGGTGAGTATTCCCGCCTATGGGGCTTAAATATGCCGCATTTCCCACACTTTTTTGTGATTGGCTGTTTTGTAAAATTCTCGGCTGACTGCAGACCTGCTTAGTAATGGTTAAACTACCATTCGTAAGTTTATGAATCTTAATAGTGGCTGCTTCCCCTATGTTGTCATGGCTTAGTGATCCTGTACTTTGATTATGATGCAAAGGGTCCTGGCTTTGAACCTTGTCATTCTTTTATTTTAATACTGTCTAGACAGCCTAGGGGGTGTGGCTGCGTTTAAGCAACTTAGCTCTACGTTGCTCCCCGGTGCCCTACGGTGCCCTGGTTGGTGCGGCGCGCACGTCCGCGCAAACATATTGCGCTGGGTAAAGTGCTTTTAAACTTTGGGCAACTCTATTGTGCTGGGTAAAGCACTATTACACTATGGGCAACTCTGTTTAGCTGGGTGAAGTGCTACTAAACTATGGGCAACTCTGTTTAGCTGGGTAAAGCGCTATTAAACTATGGGCACCTCTGTTTAGATGGGTAAAACGTTGCTTAACAGCAGTCTATTATATATCTGGGTCCTTTAGCAATATATATTTTGTTCACTGATACATTGGCCATGTCACTGCTTTTAATAAAATTGTAATCATATATGTCTGGTATTATTTCAAATACTGTTTTAAAACATAAATAAGAAGGGGAGTGGTGGGACTCGAACCGTGAATGCCTTCTCTTTGTGCATACGCTCTACCATTACATTTTTGCTATTTGGATTACTTTGCATAAGTAGTTCTTATATGCTCTTCAGTGTCACAATTGCTAACTGTGGTTAAGCAATGGGCACACCCGTGCAAACAAGAGCAAATACGGGCAGCTATATTGTGGATTTAAAAAAAATAAAATTAATATTTTACATTTTATAACTGTGATGGGGGTTTACAGTGTCAGGGAGTATGGTGTTGGGTGCAAGTACATTTGAGCGAACTCGCTCTTGTCTCTTGACATTATGCTTTTTATAACCTTGCAGGGGCATGGACTTTTAGACTGCTCGGCAGTTGGACACGCCCCCTGCTTGCCTACTCAGTCCATGTAAGAGTTATGGATGAGTCAGCGTGCCCTCATGAATATTCATGGCACACTGATGTCATACCGTTCAACTGCAGCCTCCGGGTAAGACATATTAAGTCTTACACGGAGGTTTCGTGAATCCGGGGGCCTGTGTTTAATATTAGTATATAAACTTTTCACATCAAGGCTTAGCCAGTACATTTTTTTTTATCCCAAACCTTATTTCTTATTCTGCATAAAAAGTCCTGGCTATCCTTGATATATGATGGTAAAGCAACACATAAGTCTTTAAATATTCATGTAGTAAAACACATATATTTTTCAGCTGAGACTATAGGTCTCCAACTTAAGTTATCTATTCCTTTATGTGTTTTAGGCAGGCAGTAGAACAATGCTATACATGTATTTTCTATATTCAACTTCTTTGTTATATCTTCACTGTTAAAATATCCTAAATGCAGGCCTTTCAGAAGCAAAGCTTCATAGTCTCTCATAGCTTTATAATATTGCTCAATATCACATTTCCTGTACACTTCTTCATTATTCAAATGAGCTAAACACATTTCCATATATTGCACATAATTCAATATAAGAATTTAATTCCTCTTATCTGATCATTTCACTACTAACCTCTTATCCCCACACAATGCTTTAAAAGCCAACCATTGTTCTTTAGTCAGATTATATTGTATATTTCATTTATCTTTAATAAAATTATTGTACAGATTCTCCACCACAAAATTTAACGTGGATATATCGTTTTGTATATTTGCATTTAAAAATGGCGGTATAAATAAAGATTTTCCCTTAATCATTTGACTATTCAAATTGCTATAGGCGTTAATTACATCATGGCAGGAATAATTTTCATCAAAATAGAAATCATTTTCATTGGAAACACATGAATAAAAAGAATCATTCAGATCATCTGTTGTCTTACATACTATATCACTGTTACATTTATTAAAATAAGCAATGAGATGCAATTTCCTACTAAGATGAAACAATTCTCCTTTTATCAAATGCAACCTCGGCAAATCCATAGGAATAAACTTTAATCCAAGATTTGAAATGGAAATAGCCATTTCCGACACATCCAAACCAGACAGATTAGGCACTAAACTTTTAACAACATTGTTACTAGTTCCAGTTTGTTTTTTTGTTGTTTCGTTTGGTATAGTTACTATTGTTTTTATGTCCCCAGTCTTTTCTATTTCTTTTCTTCCCTCAATGTTGACTGCCAGTGTCTCTCCGAAAACGAATGTTAAATCCCACGGAATCGTGTGCTGCTGGTAATGGTGGATATTCATCACCTTCATATTCTCTCTCCATGGTGCCATCTGTCTCTTCCGATGTATTAAAAAAAACAGAAGTTGAGGCAAAAGTGTTTTTATGACTTACACTCCCACCACATGATTGTACCAGCCTATTATGTCTGCATTTCCATAGAAATTCTGTTTCATTATTATAATCTTTTATTCTAAGTTAATCTTATTACTTTGTCTGTCAACCAATTCCTTTTCAAAACTGAGCAGCTTATTGTTAATTTCTCCTAGCAGCTCACCCATCCTTGAGCTACTAAGACTTTTTTGTAAACTAGCGCTCACCAGCATTACTTCTTCCTTTAACTTTTGCTGCTTAAGGAGGTCTCTATTAATATCTTTACCCATTCCATCGAACAGTGGTGAGCTGCTACCATCTACCTCTTTTAAACCCTTCATCATCACTATTAGTTAAGTCAAAGGGTGTTGTAGGGGATTTAAAGCCTCTTAACCCCTTGGAGCAATATTAAATTCCACATACCTCTGCAAGCATAATATGTTTAAATGCGTACTAGTTTCCTTTCACAGCAAGTTCTCCAATTTATCATGTAACTCACGCATTTCAGCAGGTAAGGTGCCTTCTCTACTGGAGCCCACCACCTGGAAGGGGTTGGTAAAGTGACGGTTTCGCTCCCCCTCATATCGATCCCACATATTCACCATAGCATTTGTTGACATTACCGAAGGCGTTTCCATCACTCTCCCCACTGAAAAACATACTGCTCCATCAGCTGCTGTGAACCCTGCTGACTGTCACTGGCATCTTCCTTAGAAGTCTGGGGATATTATTCATAGGGTCCATGGCCCTAAATCCAAATCCATAAAACCACGAAAACTCAGGAATTAAAAATAAATATATTGTTGTTTTTTTATTCTTAACAGTAACCTACCTAAACCACAAATGCCTCCTTAATGGAGGGCATAACCACCTGATCCCGATCTTTCACTAATGCAATACCAGCTTTTAAAAGCCGGTATGACATTTGGGGTCAAACCTGAGTACTATAGCCCTTTGTTTGTGGCCTAAACTGCAGCAACTACTATATTGCAGCAAGTAGTTTGCTACAGTTTAAAAGTAAACATAAAACTTTTTCATTTAAACTAAAACCTGAGAGCTGTAGTACTCCATGCAGGCAGGGTATAAACTGTAACATCTGATTACTACATTTGTAGCAAGCAGTTTGCTGCAGTTTAAAAAGAAGTTTTTTTTACTAAAACATGAGTGCTGTAGCTCTCCATACAGGCAGGGTATAAACTGTAGCAAGCAGTTTGCTACAGTTTGAAAAGGAGAATTTTTTTTTAACTAAAGCAGAATCACTTTAGTGCTCCGTGCAGGCAGTGCTGAGGGAAGGTTGAGGGCAGGGCACAAAACAGGAACTGAATGGCTGGGGCAGAAGGAAGGAGGCATGTAATGCATCTGGCCACCTGGTTTGTGTGCCAACAGAAGGAGCGTCCATTTATTTATTTATTTTTTGCTCTGTTGGGGGGTTGCAAATTTAACTGTAATAAGCTAATAGCTTACAATGTATGGATTAACATATTACAGTGAAGTGTTTGTTTTTTGTTCTTCACTTGAAGAGCGGAGGTGGTGGGGCACTGTTAAACAATACCAGCCCAGGGCGTTGGTTGAACCAGCTGCACTTCTGCTCACAGACACTCAACTCCCACAGCATCCATCATGGAACATGCATCTAACATGGCTCTCAACCTCTCAGCACAAAAAATCTTGACAAAGCCACAAATAATGGGGGGGTGCAAAGCCCCAAAAATAGGGACACATTTTAAATATTGCTTTAATAAAAGGTCTTGTGTTACCATGCAATTTCTGAAGGACATGAAGTCTGAAACTCAAATGACTTTAATTATTTATTGAATTCAGTCCTTACTGTTTTGCCCCAAAAATCCAGAAACTCACACATTTTATGAGGAACAAACCAAAAATATGAGGCAAAAATCTGGACATTTGGTGAAAATTTGTACAGCTGAGAGGTATGGTTAAAGATCTCAGTATCTCAAATCAGAAACCCATAACTCAAAACTCCACACAATTCAATATCCTAGTTATAGGTGACTCCTTAGTGATACACACTGATGCACACCTTAGCAGGCTTTGTAAGGAGACAGCCACTGTTAATTGCCTATTGGGATCCAAAATTTGCTACATCATGCATGCATTCACATCCTTGCATCACAAGTACATACATGACACAGTCATGATACACATGAGAGTAAACGACTTAAGACATACATCCTTGGACTATGTGAACAGAGACATGATGAAGCTCTCAGAACATGTGACCTAGGCAGGTAGTAACCTAGTCCTGAGCTGCATTTTACCATCACACAGAATGATGACACAATACAAACAAAAGTTTATGGACTTCAACAATTGGCTTTGCTTCTGGTGTCATTCAAGGGGGGCTCAGTATATATTATCCTGGAGGGAAAAGGCAGACAATCCTAATTGCTTTGCCATGGATAGGCTGTAAATATCTCCACAAGGCTTTTGTGGCTAAAACCTTGTCCACCAATGTCAGGCCTCAAAAGATTCCAGCTTAAAAAAACAAATTCTGAATAAAATAAAATTGTTTCTGCTCAGTGCCAGGAGCCTTAACAAAAACATCATTCCTCGCAGGCACTGCTTACCTGGACTGCAATACATTGATATATGTATAGTCATGGAGACCTAGTCCATAACCATTGACAACACTGGATCAGTGCAGGGTTTCAACACCTAGCATGTGTTCAGGCCCACCCCACTGCAAGAAGGCACTAAAGGTATCAGTGTCTCAATATTTGTAAAATAAAATATCCCCTCTACCATGTTACACAAAAAAAATTGCCCGGAACTTCTCCATTGTCCAACTTACCATTAATAAAATATACCCTCTCCAATCTACATACTACAGCTCAGAACTCTTTCTGTCTATTGAAAAATGGCTCAACCAAAAACCATCTAATCTTAAATGCAAAAAAGACTAAACTCTTGCTTTTTGTCCCAAAATCAGTGTATTGTCTAAAACCTACTTTCACTCTCTCTTTCTGCAGCAGCAACAACACACCCATCACAGTAGAAACCCACACCAAACTACTCAGGGTCATTATAGATGACCAGCTAAAATTTGACCTACATGTACTCAGTAACATTAAGAAAACACACCAAAAACTTGGACTCCTCTACAGGAGCAAACACTTTTTATCTAGCAAAGCCAAGTCAGACCTATCCCATGCTTATTTACTACCAACCCTTCTCTATGGCTCTCAAGTACTCACCGACTTACAAACCGCCCTTCTCTCTAAATTAGAATAAACCTATAACAAGGTTGCTAAGTTTGCTGCAGAACTCCCATACTCTTCCCACCACTGCCTAGCACTCGGGAAACTAAACTGGTTAGAGCTTACCCATAACCTTCTCCTCTCTCAGCTTCAGATTATACACTCTATACTGCACCAATCATCTTTCTGCCCCAGCATTTCCTCTATTATCTCCTGCTACTCCCCAACCAAGGACACTCCAGAGCTCAGAACAACATCTCCTTACCATATACAAGCCAAAGATCAACTTCGGCAAAAACCTTTATAGCTATGCACCAGCTGGAAACTGGAATAAACTTCCACTAGACATTCAAAATATTAAACCCAAGCATCAGTTCAGAAATGCATTAAAAAGCACCTAAGCAATATAAGACTATGCCAGTGTAAACATTCCCCAGATTGACCTTCACTTCTCTCAGACAGCCTCTCTCCCTACCCCCTTTCTCTCCCGCCTAAGTTCTCTGTATTACTCCTACTCCTTCAATCCCTGTTTACCTTGTAGTCCAACTAACTATAGACATAAACACAAATTATTGTACCTAACTAGTTCTTTCCCATGTCTACCTCTCAGCTGAACTGAATTAAAACAATATGAACATTTCTATTTCTGCAATATTTACTCTATACTGCAAAAAGTCTATAGATTTGAGATGTCTTAGAAGCTATTAGCAATCTTATTTCTTATTCTGTAATTTGTAATTTTGTAAAATTTTGTAAATCTTGTTTTATATAACTATGCTTTGATGTCTTTGTAGTAGCTATGTATTTGTGGAGCTTTTCTCCCCGGGTCTCCACTGAAAAAAAACTTCGGCCCAGCTGGACCAACCTGGTCAACAAATGTCAAATAAATAAATAATAAATAAATAAATAACCCCCCTTATCGCATCATAGCTAACTATGGGGCACCCTCTATGTTTCCTTCGCCTCACACTTCCTATATGCTAGTATGGAATCCCTATGCATTAGGCCAAACATCATTCTCCTAGGGGAATTCAACTAACCGTCCTTCAACTGTGAGACTTATACATCCATAACATGTAACCCCAGAGATTTTTATGAGTTCATACATACAAACTCTCTGGATGAGTTAGTCCACACCACAACTAGAGGAGACAAAATCTTGGACTTGGTCCTCACCAATATGGGACAGATGTAAACCTCACCATTTGTAACTTCCTCCTTCACCAATTTGGACCATAAATCAGTCACGTTCACCACAAGACTGAAGCTGGACACTAGGTGTTTGGTAAGTATGCAAAGACTAATCTACAAAAAACTAGTGATGATCTGGCTTAATTCAATCTATCATTCCAACTTGATGACCCGAAGCATATGTGGAATCCTTTACCACCAGATTCTAAGCATGTGTGAATAATCTGTACCCTTCCAAAGCAAATACAATGCCAAATTTAAAAATAACCCCCTATGTTGGATCTGTATATAAACACTTTCAACATTTAAAGATTAAAAAAAAACAGCTGCACACAATAACTATCAAAATATCACAAACACTCTTGACAAACTTAAAAAGGAATTGTTTACCCAGATCAAATCAACCAAAGCTAGATATGATATAAAACTAGCCACACAGGCAAAGGGTGATCATAAAGCCTTCTTTATATATGTTAGAAACCTCAGAAACAATACCCAGCACAGCAGAATGGTAATAGTAAATGATATTCCACAGTCAGACCCTGAGGACATAGCCACTCTACTAGCAGAAAACTTTATCACTAACTTCACCTCCATCCCTCCTACATTTCCAGATCACATAACCCCACCTACACTCCCCTCAGATCTCCCAAGAACACATCCTCAAATTACTTTGCAGTCACAAGAACACTGCTTCTGCAGGCTAGATAAAACATATCAGGCTGCATACTGACCAGCCTGAAATAGGACCTGTCCAACTCACTACAGAGGCTATTCAATATCAGTCTCCAAACAGGTTTTGTGCCTGACAAATGGAAGACAGCAATCGTCTTGCACAAAGGTGGGGCATCAATAGAGCCAGGTAGTTATAGACTCATACGTCTGACCAGCCTCAGCTGTAAGGATTTGAAGAGGATCATTATGGAATTAATAAGAACATAGGTGACCTATAGAATCTTAGCCCAATCTGGTTCAGTTTTATCAAGTGTAGATCTTGTCTGCTTAACATTTTCAACTTCTTGAAGTATGTTACTAAAGCAATGGATGAGGATAAATCAGTGCACACTACATATCTAGACCTTGCAAAGGCATACCATACATGGGTATTGTTAACAAACTGTATAAAAAAGATCCAACCACGAATTAAGGCAGAACAACCTTTATAATTAAAAAGTACAAGTGCTTTCGTCTGGACAAGACTTCTTCAGATACAAAATACACACAGGTGCTACAGAAATTTATAATGCCTCACAATGAAGTCAATTAAGCTTTTAAAAAAACACACACATATAAAAAATATATGCAATAATAAATTATTTGATACACTAATAATAAATACATTAAACTAAGAACCATGAACAGAAATAAAAAACATCTAGTTCTGAAATATAATTCATGTTAAACTCTGGCTGCTTTTGCTAGTAATACTGATTTGATACTAATGTATTAATTTAGACCAGGAGCAATGTGTGCCCTCAGCCTAAGTTGCCATTTGAGTTCTTTATTTAATAAAATGTTTTTACAATCTCCCCCTCTGACATTGTCTCTAACAACTTCAATGATGCCAAATTTATAACCAGAAAAGGAAGCACATATCTCCAAATGTTTATAAAGTGCACTACTTTCCTTGGCTGTCCTAATGTCATATGTGTGTTCATATATTCTATCTCTGAGTGCCCTCTCAGTTTTTCCAACATAAAATGCAGGGCACCCACCACAGATCGCCAAGTAAACCAACATCTTAGTTCTGCAGTTGCCCCTGCAGAATCTCACAAAACTGTTAAGCCCATTCTTTAGTCTAACATTTGCATCACTAATGATATAAGAACATTGGCTGCAATTACCACAAGGAACAGTGTTTTTATTATTAAAGTGTCTTGCATTGGTATCAATGTACTCAAAAACTTTTTTGAAATTCCTTCCAGTCCTGAATGTAAATATAGGTTTTGGTCCTACCGCCTCAAAAAGATTTTTATTACTTTTTAACATACACCAATTAGAACTAATAATGTTGGTAAAAATGTCAGAAAATGTAGTAAACTCTGTAACACAAGACCCCCTAAAGTCTTTAACATCTCCACCATGGGATCCTGAAACCACAAGGGGTTGACCTAACAGAGGCTTATATCTTTTGCCCCATTCACCATAAACCTTAGCCAGTATATCACAAACCATAGCACAAATAACCAAAAACGGAAGATGCAAGTGTACTAATAAACTTGAAAAAGCACCTTGAATCCCAGCTAGAGTAGGCACACAGTTTATTAAGCCGAACAGTTCACAAAAACACTCAGTACAATAACGCTGAAAATAATGCCCATACGTTTTCGTCCAAAACTTCATCAGATAATGAATGTCCATTCAAAAAAACACTTAAATACTCATTATCCAATTTAAATAAATTTAAATTAACCAATAGTAAAGTCTTTTTAAATGAATAAATGTTAATGCATTGAGATGTGTATAAAATGCTATTGTACCATATGAATTCGGCTTAATAAACTGTGTGCCTACTCTAGCTGGGATTCAAGGTGCTTTTTCAAGTTTATATCACAAACCATGTCTAAAGGATAATTCCTTTCAATGAACTTAATACCTAGAAAAAGAAATTCGTTCTTCAAATCATCAAAATCTGAAGTCATCCTAGCAATCCTGACTGCCTGTCCTTTTACAAGGCTTTTCTTCTGAAATGTAGGGTGATGACTGTCAAAGTGCAAATAACTATTGCACCAGGTATCTTTATGGTAAATCTTGGACTTAAAATTCTTATTGGTTTTAACAATAGTAATATCCAAATAATAAATAGTGTCAGGATGCCAGGTATGTGTAAAAGCCAAAAAACTGGTACTATTGTTCAAGTAATCCATAAACAAGGTAAGCATTTCTGTAGTTCCTTTCCACAAAATAAAAATGTTGTCAAGGAATCTAAGATAGATTTTAATATTGTCTTGAAAATGACTGCCAAAAACATATCTACTCTCCCATTCCAGCAAGACCAGGTTGGCGTACATGGGGGCACAAGCCGCCCCCATTGCAACACCACTGGTCTGTTGGAAATATTCACCTTGGAAACTAATATAATTGTTGTCTAAGACAATTTCCAAAAGTTCCAAAATTAATGGAATTTTATCCTTATCTAGGGAAGAGTGTTTGTAAATACTGTCACTGAAATACTCAAAACCCAGTTCACGGGGAATACAAGTAAATAAATTATTCACATCAATGGTGAGGAAACTAACATCCTCACTCCACAAATCTGTGGTTAATTTACTAAGAAAATCCCATGAATCCCTTAAAAGATGTACCATTTTCATCAAAATTTCTTTGATGTGATGATCAATGAAAACCGCTAATGGATGTGTTTTGGAATTTCTGGCAGAAACAATAGGTTGAAAAGTTGGAGCTAAAATGGATTTATGGACTTTAGGTAGTCCAAAAAAGTGGGAATTATAGAATGATTTTGTCTCAGAAATCTGTGTGTTTTAATATCAATCCTATTTTCTAATAGATATTCTTCTAAAATAGAATCAATTCTCCCGTAAGCTATGTTGATTTCATTAATTGAAATGGGACAATAAGTAGTAGAATCCATCAAAATGTTAGTAATAGAATTATAATATTCTTCAGTGTCAAACAAAACAACACCCCTCCCTTGTCAGGTTGCATAATACAAAGTTCATTTTGCCCTTGTAGTTGATGAAGTAATTGAATCTCATCATGTCTTAAATTGGTTAAACCACAATTTAATTTATGCCTATAAAAGGCTTCATATATTTCATCCAGAACTGGTTTTTCATATAGCAATAAAATAGGGTGAAGGGGGGGATTGTAAGTACTACTTCGAACTAAACTGTCTGAAGCCCTGTTATTCTCTTTGCTTGTTTTGTTAAACATCATATTTAAATTTAACTTTCTTATAAATAGTTTGAAATCAACCAAGACATTTGCTAGATCACCAGGGTTGCTTTTAACATATTTAAAACCTCTGGAGAACAAGTCAAAATGTAATTTCACTATCACTTGAGTAGAATAATTGTAGATTTTAAAACCCTTATATTCAGATAGAATACCATCTGTCCCTTCCTGAATAACTATCTGCCCTTCTTGGCCACCCTTTTCCAACCATAATTCATCCTGTAGCCATTGCTCGAATGACCTGGATCTGGGGGATGCCTGGTCTTGCTGGCCAATTGTTCTGACATCCTGGGGAATAAAAAAGGGTCTTGTGGTTCAGAAAAGGAGTCTAACTCATCAAGGGGTCTGTTATGACTCGTACCTCTGTCTGATGGCACCCCCTGGTCATGAGTATCAGTCACAACAGGGTGAATGTCATCATCAAATCCTGTATTAACATGTGTGTTAGTGTAGTTTCCATTGCCATGTTTGCTGTTAAAAGTAGGACCAGGATAAACGTTGCCAATACTATACTGTTGTTGGTCCCTCAGGAATTTCTTTTGCTTCCTTAAAAAAATATTGTTAACTCTCCTATCAGTTTTATCAATAATCTTCCTATACAAAGATTCAGATTCAGAAAATAATAAATCTTTTAAAATGTTTTAATTCAAAATATTAATCTCCTTACACAAGGGCAGCAGAGTGGCATCATTGTATTTAATAAGTCTTTTGATAAGACCCAAACCACACTCGTCAAAATAAGAATGTAAATCTTTTAAAACATCTTTCGAATATATGACACCAAAGGGATATTTAAAGAATCTTAAACCTTGTGGTACAAAACCATGTTCAATACAACAATGTAAATAACGATTATCAAGTTCTAAGCATTTGTATTTAAAAAGTTTCTTTTTCCAAAGAAAATATCATGTCTTTTAAAGTCAAAGAATCAACGGAATTGTCCCCATAACCGTGCTTTGCAAAATGGATGTTGTCAACAGGATTAAATTCGAAATTCCTGTTAAACACATGTTGGAAACATTTTTTTGCTTCAAAAAGCACATCATGGTTAGGAACGCCACCCTGAGTGCCTGAAACACTAGAAACAACCATGACATCTCTCTGGCGGTTTGAAATAATTAATAGTTTATTAATATTAATAGTTTAATAGCACTTTACCCAGCTAAACAGAGGTGCCCATAGTTTAATAGCACTTTACCCAGCTAAACAGAGTTGCCCATAGTTTAATAGCACTTTACCCAGCGCAATAGAGTTGCCCAAAGTTTAAAAGCGCTTTACCCAGCACAATGTGTTTGCGTGGACGTGCGCGCCGCACCAACCAGGGCACCGTAGGGCACAGGGGAGCAACGTAGAGCTAAGTTGCTTAAATGCAGCCACACCCCCAAGCCTGTCTAGACAGTATTAAAATAAAAGAATGGCAAGGTTTGAACCCAGGACCCTTTGCATCATAATCAAAGTACAGAACCACTAAGCCATGACAGCTTAGGAGAAACAGCCACTATTAGCATACATATACTTAGAAATGGTAGATTAACCATTACTAAGCAGGTCTGCAGTCAACTTAGAATTCTCAAAAATGGCCAATCATAAAAATGTGCGGGAAATGCGGCATATTTAAACCCCATAGGCGGGAATACTCACCATAACTGATTGTAGCTCACATTTGCAGTCAGAATGGCAGGTGCAGGAGAGGGTTCACGCTTCCGAGCGCAACGTTGGGGCATCAAGGAGTCCAAATACATGGTTTGGCTCCTTGTCCACTGTCACGAGTCAAGACTCCTGCAGGGCCAGTTCCAAGGGATGGAGTACAAGGCAGAGGCTTGCAACCGGTTAGCTTGTGACCTCACCAGTGCCACAGGCGTTCCTCGGACTGGTGAGCAGGTCCATCACCACCATGCAGACCTGAAGAGATGAAAGCAGGACCGCCTGAACCAGTGGATACAGGAGGCCCATGGGATGCGGGATGCCCCACAACTGAGTATGTAGCCATGAAATGCAGTATGTAAGAATTGATAAAGGAGTATGTATAACAGATAGGTATGTCTCAATAACCCCTCATTTACTTTACAGCTGCAGGTGACCATGCTATGAATCAGCAAGGCTATGCTAATAGGCTGCTAAGGCTGCGCCACCAGGCAGGTTAGTGATTATTCTGCATGCATTGTTATATAAAATATGGGAGAGAGCATGAAAGAAAGTGTTGTAGTCCAATAAAACAGCCATAAAATTGCCTGAATAAGTCCTCTGCATGTGCTGTCAGATAAAACCGTCAGAGAGGCAGAAAAAGAGTATAGTAACCCATTAAGAAAGGTAACATATGTCTGGAATAATATCTCTGCAGGCACTGTCATATAACATAACTGAGTGAGCCTGAAAAAAGATTGTTCTAACCTATTAATAAAGGTATAATATGTCTTGAACATGTCTGCCATATACACCATTAAAACAAATAAAGGAGTGAGCCTGTGGAAGAGTGTGTAATGTCATTAATAAAGGTCTAAAACCCAGAGTGTGTCTGTGTCACAGGGTCTGAAATGTTGTTGTACCCTTGCATTATACAAACAGTACTGTTTGAAAAGGTGCTGGCAACCCAGAGTTGTGCAGTCCCATATAAAGTGGGTGATAGAAGTGCCAGTAGCTGTGAAACATATATACAGTCCACAACAGTCAGTTACTGGCTGGCATTAATAAGTAAATCTGGCACACGTGCAGCATGTTATTTTTTCACCAAAAATGTGAGTGTGTGTCAAGAAATACAGGGTTCTGTATAAATCGAAGTGGAAATGTCATGTGAAAACATCCCAGATATGTAAATAAAGAAATATAAATGCAATCAAAAAATATGTAGCAGTAACATCTGCATCCTGGACAGTTAGTATGTCAGATATAGGTCAGGCATATCTTGAACTAGCCAAACCCATTACACAACCTAATGTATGGTGGCAAGTGTAATTATACATGTAGGGGATATACACTAGCAGTCACTAGGAATGTAGTGTAGATGAAAAGGTCATTAAAAGATGTTAACCAATGTTTTTTCTACACCCTACTGTATGTGCATAAACCATGCAATTCCACACCTCAATGGGTATGTGTAATCTTAAATATTTGTTGGGACATATGTCCTATTGTTCTATAAATATTTGCATTCACGTTGATGCATGTGCCCTGTTTAAACACCACAATCATGGTGGCCTGTTGCTACCAAACATCCCTGCAGGCTGTTGGAATAACCACTGTTGTTCAATATATGCATGAGTTATGCTTGCTGTTCAACTGTTGTACCCTTGGTGTGTTGGGTTAATGGGAATATTATTGCATGCTGTTACAACTAATCTGGAATGCTGTTTTGCTTATGTTGTAATTAAACACACCTAATCACAGAACGTATGGGAAGGCCGATCCCAGCGGACCCACCTGCCCCACCTCAGCCGGCGAGTGCATCTGGCACCAGCAGGTCTGGTGCCCAGCCCAGGCTCCCCTCCTCCGTTGGTCCTGTGCCACCTTCAGGTGGAAGCTCGTCCCCCCCGTGCAAGCGTGGGCGGAGAAGGGCCACCTGTCACCCTTTGAAGGGTCCAGGCTGTGGTGCATAGGGAGATCCAGCATACAGTCGCTGATCCCCTATGCCAGCTTGAGGCAAGAGTGGTGCTTCTCTTGAGTGATCCTGCCCATCCTACTCAGCCCCCAGCACAGCCACCCTTGGGGCTGTGAAGGTGTAGTGGTGACTGCCCATGGGTGGGGATCTCAGTTCCACTGTTACCATCTGTGGGCTCATGGGCTTGCGATTTCCAAACAACCTTCCCCGTCAATTGTGTTCACCCACCCCATGTGTCAAATTCCGCCACTGTATGCATCTTGTTTGTCTTGTCTGTTTACCATCCCCAACCTACCTCCCGAAATATACCTACATCCCCTACTTCACATTCCACTCTCACCTGAAAATAAAAATAAAAAAAGGGTAATCTGTTCTCAGAAAAAAATTACGCCCCATATATAGCTGCCCATTTTGCACACATGTCCGCCGGACATGTAAACTGATAATTATAATTGGCAGTACAACATACTCTGTTGTCCTCACCCCTCTCTCAGGGGTGGAAGGTTGCAAATTTCACACCAAATTACGAACATATGCACAGCTGTTGCTGGTAAAGAAATTGGCAGCTATGGGCCTTCCCTACACCCTTCCTGCACATCCCAGCTGGTTTCCCCTACTGTCTTTCCCTCTTTGTGCCCCCTTTTTCACCACTTTCCTATCTCCCCATTTTCTTTTCTTTCAAAGAAATTAGCGCGGGGGTTAGCGGGAGTAAGTACTTTTAAGCAGTAGTAAGCGGGTTTAAGCAAGTGTGCGCATGTGCGCGCTTAGCTAAGCATCGCTAAGCGTCACGTAAACCTGCACAAACCCACTTACAACTGCTTAAAAGTGCCTTAGTCACTCTGTATGACAGGGCCCTTGTATTGCTCAACAGCAAAATAAAATACACCTGTCAGTCTCGAACCCCAGACCTTGGGCTCACCAATCTGCATGAAGTACCACTACACCACAGCAGATATGCAATAACTTGGTGCTGAAAGAAATATATCATGCATTACAATGAGTGAATGTAAAGGGAGAATATGAATGGCATAACACAAATCATGTTCTGTGGCCCTTAACCAGCAAGTGTTGTGGAATTGCATGACATGACTGTGAAAAGAGAACCAGCCATGCTAGTAGGGAATAATGTTACAGTAGCACCTTACAAACCCCACACAGTATCAGAGCAGGATAAACACTGGCATCTTTGAATAAGTCAGAGGCCAGACCTCCCAACTGTGACTGGTTTACAGGGATGTCCCTGATTTGCCAACAAATGTTAGCTGTGCCCCTCAGACTCCCTGTGAAATGTAGAAGCAGTAGGCAGAAAGGAGGGGAATCCCACTTAATGATAAATATCAATAAGTGAGAGTAGACACTGTTTGCATGTCAGAAAAGGTGTAGTAATACATATGCTTAGAATCTCCCAAAGTCGCAACTGCAAAATATCTGAAATATATCACAGGTGTATCCCACTGATATGTACCTTTCCCTGAGGCTGTTCAAATATATACCTGAGAGTATCTGAGGCCTGGAAGAGTCAGAAACACACAGGCATATCAGCCTGTCTGCTGTTACACACTCTGTGAATAGCTGTAGAATGAATTCCACAAGCATGCCCTTATGTAGGAGTACAACACATAAATATCAAAGGATGTAGCCATGTACTGCTAGCAACCACCTGTGACAATGCCATTGTTCAGGTGCTTAAAAGACTGGTGTGGTGCACAGTCAATGAATACTAGGCTAACATCTGTCTACCATCTGGATATGTCCACAGGTGGGTGCTACTCAGACAGATTACTAGCCTTTATAGACTTGCAGGTACACAGCAACTCTGCATGTTCAGCAAGATAAACATCACACGATAATAAATAATGTGCTCTGCAGTTCTGCACCCCTACCCAAAGGTACTATATACCCATGTAGTCAGGCACAACCAAGGGTGTAGGTAGGCATACACAGTAGTGAAATATGTCCAGTTGTCCTGAGCAGACTGTGCTAATGTCAACACAAACAAACCACAAACTGTTCAGAAGTGAGTAATGTACTAATGACAGTATAGCAGTTCACAAACAGTGCATGTGCCTGATATTCATAATTGGTAATACAACATACTTAGTTGTCCTCACCCCTCTCTCAGGGGTGGAAGGTTTCAAATATCCCTCATAATGTATTGCATATGCACAGCTGTTGCTGGTAAAGAAATGGGCAGCTATGGACCTTCTCCACACCCATCCTGTACATCCCGAGCTGGTTTCCCTACCGTCTTCCCCTCTTTGTGCACTCTTTATCACCACATTCCTATCTCTCCATTTACTTTTCTGTCAAATAAATGAGCGTAGGGGTTAGCGGGAGTGAGCACTTGTAAACAGTAGTAAGCGGGTTTGCACCAGTGTGCACATGTGTGCCCTTAGCATTGCTAAGCTATGATAAGCTAAGCCAAGCTTAGCTTAGTATCGCTAAAGTAAAATAAGCTAAGCTAAGCTTAGCTTAGCATCGCTAAGCATCGAGCAAACCCACACAAACCCACTTACAACTGCTTAAAAGTGCCTTAGTCACTCTGTATAACAGGGCCCTTGTATTGCTCAGCAGCAAAATAAAATACCCTTGTCAGTCTCAAACCCCACACCTTGGACTCACCAGTCTGCATGACATACCACTAAGCCACAGCAGATATATAATAACATGGTGCTGTAAGAAATATATCACGCATTACAATGAGTGAATTTAAAGGGAAAATAGGAAAGCCATAGGAACACATTGCAATACCTACGGTTGTATGCCAGTTAATTCTTTAATTCGAAAAGAAAGTACATACTCCCATGTATCCAGTGTTAGCATTAGGAGGTGTGAGTAAACTTACACACTGAGAAGAGTACACTGGAAGAAGCAACAGTCAGGTTTCAGTACAACATGCATATCACTGGCTACAACCCTAGCTTCAGATATGAGACATATTCCAACCTTCTGACTGAGACAACAGTGTCAACAGCAAACAAGCATGGGCCCCACCTTGCACAACTGAAAGGGCTACGCCTACCTAACCTATCATTTTATAGCAGTGTCCTGAAATCACAGTGAGAACTTCAATTACCACACAGCAGGCTGCATGCAATTACTAAATGGTGGGCACCAATTGGTGCAGAGGCCATCACATGCACATGTGCAGATACCTAGAAAAGCAGCCTGTATCTGCTGTCCACACATGCAATAATATCATTACACCAACTGGGAGAGAGAGAGAGAGAGAGAGCACGAGCGAGAGAGACAGACAGACAGAGACAGACAGACAGACAGACAGACAGATACAAACAGGCAGTGGGAGACAGACACTGAAAACAAGCAGCAACACACAGAGGAAACCAAAACCAAAAAAAAAAAAAAAAAAAAATGCAACACCTACAGCAGACGGAGGTGAGGAATACAAAGGTAAGGTATGTAACAGATATGTATTTGCTGACATCCGAAAGATGTGTCTGAAAGGTACCCTACATACTGTGAATCATCCATATGTGGCAGCAGTCCCTATGTATATGTACATGCACATTTGCATAGGGCAAGGGACATACTGCAACTGTTAGTGAAGGCTGGACATATATATGTTGTTGAAGGCTGCTATGTGCACATATGTATGTAGGTTGTAGTGTGTGGCATTTCAGACAGCAAGCAGTGCCGGTATATGTCATGTGGTGATTAAATGCTGTGGGACTGAGCTACAGGCAGTGAGGCCTGCTACAGCTATACGGCCTGAGGACAGCAGAATGCATTCTGCACAACATTGTGCAATAGTATTACATAACCGTATGTCTCACAACTGTTGCACAATTGACATCCCACCATGACTGGTGGGCAGTATATGTGCCTATATGTGCAGCTATATGTACAGCAATAGATGTTTAGATGTATGTGTATATATACATGTATATATATACATGTGTATATATATATATATATATATATATATATATATATATATATATATGTGTATAGATATATATATATATATATATATATATATATATATATATATATATACATATATATATATATATATATATATATATATATATATATATATATATATATATCTATATATACATACATATATACATATATAGAAATATAGATATATAGAATTATAGATATATAGATCTGTATATAGATATATACATATATACATATAAAGATAGATATAGATATATGTATATATATATATATATATATATATATATATATATATATATATATATATATACATGAATATATATAGATATATATGGGTATATATTGATAAATATAGATATATATGGATATATATGGATATATATAGATATATATAGATTATATATGGATATATATGGATATATATAGATATATATAGATATATATAGATATGTATGGATATGTATAGATATGGATAGATATGGATAGATAGATATGTATAGATATGTGTATATATATATATATATATATATATATATATATATATATATATATATATATATACAGAGAGAGAGAGAGGGAGACACGGGGTCATATGTACTGTAACAGGTGCCTGTTGTCCAAGTCATGGACTGAACACCAGTGTTGATACTGTAGTGTCATACCGCATTCCAAAACACCTTATGCAGTAACTGCCACATAGGTGGTAGCCTGCCTAACACTGATGGTGTCAGAAGGGAACACGGGACACAGGTGGACAGTAGGCTCCCCTTTGATAATCACAGTGCCACAGTAGTCATGTAATCTGTCTACGTGGTACGTGTCATCATAAAAGGTGTGTCATCTAGGGTAATATAAGTTGGTGTTCCCCTCTACTCATCACAATGCCCCATGTGGTATGTACCTCACATGACAACTACAGCAAGTGGAAAGGCCACAGACATACCTAACAAAGAGTAATACTGCCCTCAAACACATGCCCTATGCAGACTGACTCACAAAACCACAGCTAGAGTGCGTTGCATACCGCCCACCCAGAGGTTACCACTGCCGGACATACAGAGGTATGTCACACCCATAGCAGTCGGCCAACCACCATGACAACACCTCACAATCCCTCCGGGCTACATGACCTAGGGCCCTAATCCTTGTCACCCCACTAAACAGCACATGCTGGAGGTACAGGTTCCTATCCACAAATATGCCATACTCTGGACTAAACCACCTAGCATTAACAAAGAAGGCTCCTCATTAGCAGATGTCATACATACCCCTGATGATTGTTTTTGAGATAGGTACTATGCCCTGGGAGTCACATCTGTGTATCTGGTTGACAGGAGCAAGTGAAATCACATTACATGTGTGTCAAAGGGCAGGGTATTATATGGCTAGGCTGCTCTAGGCCCTAGGGCCAATAGCGTATTACCTACCTATGACACAATGCACACACACATGTACTCAGTGCAATACCTGCTATGTGAGGTGGAATGAGTGTGACAGTGACTGTGTGCAAGGTTTGTAAAGGTGTGATAGCTTAGTGTGAGGTTGTGTCTGTCATTGTAGTTTGTTTCCTAGGTGTGAGGCCAGAGAAAGATTTGTCAGTTATTGGGATGCAGACATAGTAGGATGACATATGTTATGACGTAGTTCCTTGTGTATGACTGTAGTGTCCCATTGTAGGCTGAAGCAATACATGTATGCTCAGTAAGTGGTACTGCTGGTGACTCCAGCTCACATATGAACTGTTGTTCTACCTGAAGCTGTAGGCCTAAACAGCACAGTATGGTGTATGTTCACAGTCCCTGGTAACACTGTCTTGTGTGTTTCCTGTAGTCTGCACAGATTACATATCTCAGGCATAGGTATCTGTAAGTAGGGGCACACAGTACTATAAGGTACACAGGTAATGCTCATCTGTGTCGGCATACATCTGTGTGTTGTATGTATGTCTGATGTGTGTGTAATGATGCCTGTACCTTGCCCGCAATCACATGTGTGTTACAGGGTATGTTTGTGTACCTAGCAACATGTATACTCTGTTACAGCAGTATGCCAGCTATATTAACAACCGTGCACATATGTTAGGTAGGGGTATGGCATCAAAGACTAGGGTGGTTTACTGGTAATACTGTAAATGTACATTACATTCATTGCATTGGATGACATATTTCTTCAAGCATTAGCTTGATATATATATATATATATATATATATATATATATATATATATATATATATATATATATATATATATATATATATATATATATATATATATATATATATATATATATACCCCCAGGGCGAGGTTGTGCATTGTATCCCAAACAGTGTGCTGACTACTGTTATATACCGGTTTGTTATATGGAGTGTGGCAGGCACTGTCAGCCATTTGTGGGCTGAGCACTGATATGTAGTATTGAACGTGTGTATCCTCTGATAGACAGATAGATGCTATATATGGCAGTTAAGTGATATCTGTACTTCATAATGTTAAGTATTGTTATTCTGTATTATAGAGCTAAATTGTTGCTTAGATATCTGTTGTCTTACTGTTCTGCAAATATACAGAGATCAGTATATATTTTTTTGGTTTTATAATTTACACTCTGATTCCTCACATCTCTGTTGAAACTGTCTTCCCCACCCCCCACCCCTCATTTTGGTTTCTATAGCTTGTGTGTTGTTAACTCAAGGTTCCCTTAATTTGACTTAATAGCAGCAGCCTGCATTTAAAGTGGAACCTGTGTGTTGAGAGACAGCCTTACAAGACTATCTGCAAATATATAGAGCTGAGTATATATTTCTGTATTATTCTGTATTATAGAGCTAAATTGTTGCTTAGATATCTGTTGTCTTACTGTTCTGCAAATATACAGAGATCAGTATATATATTTTTTGGTTTTATAATTTACACTCTGATTCCTCACATCTCTGTTGAAACTTTTCCCCAACCCCTCCTTGTTCTTGGTTGTAGTTTAAATTTGGTGCCTTTTGCAGTGTCCGCCCCACTGTAGATTTGATCTAGGACACTACCCCAGTCCCATCTCTTTACCGCATTCTACCTAATAAACCCTTTCTGCACTTGCTTTTAGTCCTTTTTTAATTTAAATACATTTTTTTCAAACTGTGTGTGGACTAATGTTGATACATACTCAAGTGTGCCAGCTTGCACTGCATGTGAATTGTTTTTACTACTGTTTTTGCTACTTTTCTGGAAAAAAAAAATTGTAAGCCTATTTCCTACCTTTCTTGTAATTAGTGTTCCAGATACAGATTTGCTGTATCCAGGATTATTTATAAGCTTCTGAGCCCCCCAAGCCTTTCTGTGTTGGAGGGAAGTCTTCTAGCTTATCAGTGGGAGTGGTAAGCACTAGGTAACCTGTCTACCACATAAGGAGTGGTTCTGGCCCAGAATTTGTAGTTATTGGCCATTTGGGCGGTCTTCCATCTCTCTCAACTTTCTGATTTGAAGGCCTGCATTTGCACTTGTTTCTGTCCTGTAACATCTGGGCCCATCTCATTTGCTCACTCAATTTTTTTTTTATCTGCTTTTACTGTATTTGTGTTTCTTCCTACTTTATTTTGCTTTTGCGTCATCTTAAAGGTACTCAATTGTATTTATTACTGCTTGGTGTAACTCATTCTAAGCCTTTTAGTTTAAGCACTTGGGCTTCAGACCAGTTGTTTTACATTAGGAAGGTTTGCGGCCTGCACTGTGGTGGCAGGACAGGTAGCTTACATCCTTCTAAGTTGGGAACTGCTGATTGAGGGCTCAGTGTCTGTTATTCTAAAAGTGTATTAATTCTGGTTTAAGCACTTGGGCTTCAGGCCAGTTGTTTTACATTAAGAAGGTTTGTGGTCTGCACTGTAGTGGCAGAACAGGTAGCTTACATCCTTCTAAGTTGGGAACTGCTGATTGGGGGCTCCGTGTCTGTTATTCTAAAAGTGGATTAATTCTGGTTTAAGCACTTGGGCTTCAGGCCAGTTATTTTACATTAAAAGGGTTCATGGTCTGCACTCTTGTGGGAGGAGAGGCTGGACTCTGCCCTTCTGAGCTGGGAATTTCTGGTTAAAGGCTTATAGTGCCTGCATATTTGAACTGTTTCTTACTGAAATTGGTACACCTTGTTTGCTGTAGCATAGACTAGATCCAGGCCTGCTGAATCTAGCTTTGTTTGTATGCTTGTTGTTTGTTTGCTTATTTCCCTGAAACACTAATTCCACCTAAAATGCGGCTTTTCAGTGCTTCTGTGGATCCCTAGTGATATCTGCATTGCTTACTGTACTTATTTCCTTGTTTCACTTGCTAGAAAGTTACTGTTTGTCATTTTTGCATTTAAGTTACCTGTAACACATTGCATTTAAGTTACCTGGCACTTGCTCACTAAAGCAATTATATAAGACAGCACTAAAAAATTAAAAGCACTACACCCTCACAAACTCCCCTTGAGTACCTTGTTCCCCACTGGGCCCTTTTTTCAATTATAAAGGAATTCCCAATACTATTCTAGCATGTCCAAAGGTTAGTTGTCAATCTCCTCCCCAGTCCAGCTGGTGAATCTGGGAATCTTGAGGCAATGTTACAACTGCCTCATGTACACAGACAACCCTCTCCTCCTCCCAACAAATTCCAACACATGTGAGAGATGCAACCATATAGCCATACTGGAGGCTAAGCTCTCACAACTCACTACTGGCAAAACCAGTCAGGAGGAGAAGGAAACCACACTCACTACAATTCCAGTCTCACATAGACCTACCACGTCAGCAAACCAAACAGATAAACACACAAAACATACTCGGAGACTCTAAATAAAAATCTGCCTAAGCAGCAGAGACCTCCAAAGCAGACACCCAAGCAACCACTACCCCAAAACAAAACACGTGCAACACATAGCTCACAAAGCCAGTGTGCCGAACAGTCACAGCCCTTAAGCCTAAACAACACACCTGATACACTTGTAATAGGTGACTCTATCGTCAGGCACACTGACGTCCCGCTCACCAGGCTGAACAAGAAGGTCACAGTGAGCTGCCTGTCGGGCGCTAGGATCCGCCACATAACCCAAGCACTCAGGTCACTCCAAGGCAAGTACAAATATGACTCAATCATTGTCCATGCTGGTGTGAATGACCTGAGACGTACCTCCCTGGACTACATGAAAAGAGACATAGAGGAGCTATCTGAGCATGTAGCCCAGGCCGGTATGACCCTGACCTTGAGTAGCATCTTACTCTCACCAAAAATGATGCCACAATATGAAGACAAGATGATCAATTTCAACAATGGGCTTAAGTATTGGTGTCATTCAAAGGGGATCCAATGCCTGTCAACCTGGGATGACATGCTCGACAAGCCACGATGCTTCGCTAGGGACGGCTTGCACCTGTCACCCCTGGGCTTTTGGATATTGGAAAAGGCTCTTGCTACCCCCATAGTGCCTTTTTTAGGCAAGGCTCAAAAGACAAACCCACCTTCATAGGTATCACAAGGGATAAGAAACTAAGAGTAATGCTACTCAACGCCAGAAGTCTAAACCTCAAGATGCACGGACTCGAAACTCTCCTTAGCATGGAGAACATCGATATCTGTGCAGTAACAGAAACCTGGTTCAAGGCTCCCGAGAGCACACCAGCACTACAAGGTTATACCTCATACCATGCTTTTCGGCCCCAAAACTTGGACCAAACCACAAAAGGAGGGGGAGTATCAATATTCGTCAAAGATACTCACACTTCCAGGTTGGTGGCACAGCACGAAGCATCAGAGACTATCCATGTGCAACTAACAGTGGGTAAAACTGCCTTCCAGTTTATAGCCTGCTACAGACCACCCTCCCAAACCCAGGAACCCCACTCGGCCTTCCTGAGAACACTGGAAAATATGAAGGTCTCTCCAAACACCATTAGATTGGGCGACTTCAACTACCCAAACATAGACTGGGAGCATTACTCTAGCTCCAACACCCTAGCCCAAAGGTTCCTAGAATTTATAAACTCAAATGCTATGGAACAACTTGTTACCACTCCCACAAGAGGGAAAAACATACTGGACCTGATCATCACCGACATGGGGACTCTATGCTCCAGACCAGAAGTGTATCCCTCACTGGTAAGATCAGACCATAAACTAATCTCACTGGATATTCACATCCCGACTCCACCCCCTGCCCGGAAAACCACAGTGAAAAACTTCTCTAAAGCAAATTTCACACTCCTCAAAACCGAGGTGGAATCCTTCAAAGCCCCTGGGCCTGTGGAAAATACAGCCCAGACCGCAGAATCCTTTATAAACGCATTCTATGAACACCTTCAGGAATGCATGGATCATGCAATCCCAAATAAAACCAAGACCCAATCCTCCAAAGGCAGACATCCTGTCTGGTGGACCCCAGCCATAAACAAACTATACAATAGAAGGAGGAAGCTACTACATGCTAGAGCAAAATCCCAAAAAGGGAAGGCATCTCTGATCAGTATTAGCAAAAAACTACGGGCACTCATAAAATCATCTAAGGCCAGCTTCGAGAGAAAAATTGCACAGGACACTAAGGATAATCACAAGGCTTTCTTTAGTTATGTTAGGAACCTGGGTGGGAATTCCCAGATATGCTCAGAATTAGTCCAAAATGACGAAAAATACACCGAACCCACAGACATTGCCAACATCCTAGCTGACAGGTTCAGTGCAAACTTCTCCTCCCCTCTCCACCAAAAGGGCAAATATCTATCCTAGCAGAGTGCTGCCCCCCTGACATCTCAGATGCTCAGGTAAGAGCTGCCCTCTCCAAAGCAAAAAACACAGCATCAGTGGGACTAGACGGTGTCCCGGGCTGCATCCTACATGAACTCCAAGAAGAGCTAAACCCAAACATAAAACTACTGTTCAATCTCAGCCTTACTACAGGATATGTACCCAAAGAGTGGCGTACAGCAACAGTGGTCCTTCTCCACAAAGGTGGTGCCTCAATGGATCCTGGAATCTATCGCCCCATAAGCCTGACTAGCTTGGTCTGCAAAGCTATGGAAAGGATCATCATGGACCTCATAAATAAAGATATTGAGGACTTACAGACACTGGATCCTACCCAGTTTGGCTTTGTTAAAGGTAGATCCTGCCTCTTAAACCTGGTTGATTTCTTTGAAACAGTCACCAAGGCCATTGACGAGGGGAAGGTGGTCCACACAGCCTACCTGGACCTCGCAAAAACCTTCGATACAATACCCCACTCGGGCATTATAGATAAGCTCACCAGCTTAAATATAAACCCCTATGTCACTAGATGGGTTGCAAACTGGCTCGAGGACAGAACCCACATGGTTAGAATTGCTGGAGCCATCTCAGACTCCAAACCAGTTACAAGTGGCATCCCACAAGGCTCAGTCCTGGGACCTCTCTTGTTCGGTATATATTTCTCGGAGGTACAGGCCAACACGGAAGGACTGTGGCTGACCAAGTTCGCAGATGACTGCAAACTGGGCGCCATAATTGACTCTCCAGCCGACACAAGCATCCTCCAAAAGGGCCTCATAGAAACAGACAACTGGTGCCAGAGCCATGGCCTCAAGCTAAATGCCAAAAAGTGTGTAGTCATCCCCTTTGGCAAAAACAAAGTGCCCACAAATTACCACATAGGTGGTAATCCATTAAGTACAGAAGAAGTAATTAGGGACCTGGGGACCCAAGCTGATAGCAATCTCTCATTTGACAACCACGTGGCCAAAGAGGTTAGAAAAACATTTTATATCGCTCACCTAATCATGAAGGGATTCACATCTAGATCAGGGGAGGTCATCGTGCCTCTTTACTCATCCCTCATCAGGCCCATAATTGAGTACAATGCCCCTTTTGGGATGTACCTTACCAGACACCTGCAGCAACTGGAAAGACCTCAAAAGTACCTCACCAAGAGGATCAAAGGGTTCAAACAGATGCCATATGCTGCCCGGTTAAAGAAACTCCAGCTCTACTCAGTGGCATACCACCTGCTCAGAGGCGATCTGTGCCTGACGTATAAAGCCATGTCCAACCCGGAATTAGTGGACATGCTGCACCTCAGAAAATCCAAATCCCATCGAGCTACGCTTGAGACTTGAACCTCAGCACTGAAATAAATAGGACATGCTGGAGGGACAGATTCATAACCCAGAGGCTCCCTTCACTCTGGAATAAAATCCCAGTCCAGGTTAGGCAGAGTCCCTCATTGACTCTCTTCAAGAGGAATCTTGATGAGTGGATGGGAGATCATAGGTTTTCCCCGGGTATCACTTCTGTGTCACTGTTAGACAGAGGCACAGTATACTAACCTCGAAAAAGGGCATAGCAAAATTAATTAAAAATGGGTGGCGAAAGCCAAACACACTCTGGCTAAGCTTATAAATGCCCTAGGGAAGATAGCCTAGTATGAACCTATGAACCTATGAACCTAAGTGTGCCACATGACTTGCTCACACATATCGTTTAATTGTCTTCCAGTGTTATGGCTGATCAACGTAATCCATCGTATACGGCTGTGGAGGAGCAGGAAATTCAGAACAGCTTGGTGCAGCACTATAACCTGCTTTTTTCCAGGGCCAGCCAGCACCAGCATGAGCGTACTGCACTGGGGCATGCATAACCGGACATATGAGCAGGTATGCCATCACTGCAGTGATTTAATTAGACATGTCTGGCAGCGTGCGTCTGAAATCCATAGGCAAAAGCTTGCCACAGGTGGTGGGGTGGCCATACATCCCCCCCTCACCAGAGTAGAGGAGCTGCTCCTAAGCGTGGTGGTTCCTGGCCTACAGCAGCAACAGCATCACACATGTGTCATCATGTAGGCCAGAGCCACCCAGCAGGATGACATGGAGCGTGCAGGTAATATGCCCTAGCTGTAGACTACTGTTACCTGTATTGTTAGAATATACATATGTGACATGTATAATGTGTGTTTAGCAGTTGTGCTGCCTATCGTGTGCAATACTGATATTTGGAATAGTATCCGTACACCTGTGACTGTTGACTGTTGTTCCACTGTCGTTTAGCACACTCACAGTAGCAATGCCACAGTTGTGGCCACTGACAAACTGTGTCATATTCTTGTAGGTCCCTCTGGTGTGACAGCAGGGCAGACGATACATGCTGGTGAGTGTGTTAACACTTTAATATTGGTAATGAAATGTGCATGTCATAGGTGAGGTGTAGGCCATGTACACGTAACACACCTACGCATAATGCATGCTGTACATGTTTGCTGTGAGACATCATTCATCTCAGTAAAGTCAGTAGCTGCCTCAATCACATGCAATGCACAGTGCAGCAGACACAATTGTGGCAACACTGTACTGCACATTGGATATGCATAGTTGCTACAGCTGTACACAACAGAACACGTGTATCATACACAGTACATGAAAACATGCTACATTTGGCATTAGCACACACCCGCTGTAAGGTCACACTTCAGTATCCCACATGTCATGCACTCACACATGATGTACCTCAGGGGTAGATGCTTATCATGGGGCTGTGCAACACTCTGCAACACATAACTCAGTCATGTTAGGCAATGCTCCCTATTGGGCACCTCACACACCCATGTACAAGGTGGCTGTGTAATTGTGAACGTAGCCACTGCACTGCAGTTCAGGTACAGCATGTTAGGCAGTGGTCTTGCACACATTAGTAGCTGTGAGTGACCACAAGATGCATGTTGATGATGGCACAGGGTACTACACCCCATCCAGTTACAGTGACAGTACTACTCATAGCAGTCATTGCTTTGCACCTTAATGTTGTGTGTGTGCAAACATATGCACCTATACACAATATGCATAGCATGTTGTGTGTGTGCTTACATATGCCAGTATACAAAATATGCACAGCAGTCGCCATCCAAAGTGTCACATATATGTCCTGGAATGCTAGTGGGTGTATAGGTCACTTGACACACATTGGGTATGTGTGGTGTTTAATGTTGCAGTCGGGTAGCATGCCATGCCATGTCTGGCACCGACATATCTGCAATATGTCCCACACTCACCATAACCACTGTACACTGGCCATGTCGAGCATTGGGATTCCTTCACGCCAACATGCACCACACATCCCCTGTGTGTACATAGCATGCATGTGCTACACCCATGCCCACTATTATCTGCTATGGACACAGACACTGTACTCAGACATGGATATCTATATGTCACACAGATAACACATGCAGCCATGGCATGTATACTTGTGAGTGATGGTGCACAGGGCATTGCAGAGCTGATAATACCTGCACAGCAATGTTGTGTCCATGTACACATTGTGTTCCAGGGTGTAGCCAATCACTGAACAACTACACAGTTGCATCAAAGCCATGTATACTGCCATTAAATAGAGGTGTCTACACTTGCACTGCATGGTCTTGTGCAACACATATTCTGCATGCTGACAGGTGTGTGGTGACTGTTTACCTTGTGATACTGACATGCACCTTCACCCACTATAGTGTATGTGTTGGATTGCTGGTGTGTGTGTGTATGTGCTGTAGTGAGGAGTGTATTAGTGTTCATGTGTTCATGTGTGCGTGTGTGCATGTGTGCGTGTGTGCATGTGTTCATGTGCAGACCGTAAAGTGTGTTTCCTGTCTTCCTCTCACAGGTGCTGAGTTAGGGGTTGGCGAAAGCAGCAGGCAACCTGAAGCCACTGCCACAAATAGTGGTGATGATGAGACATGTATTTTGGTACAGGAAGGTTTGACAGGGTCTGTCGTTGGTCCGCCAATCAACAGTACACAGCGTTCAACCTCATCTATGCACACACTCATACTGTCAATACATCCCTCACCACCAATGGCCATAGGCGAGGGACAGCATACAGTTCGCATTGACCAGGAGAGTGTGGTACCCATGGCACTTGCATCCCCTCACAGCAGCCATAGCCATATTCCTGGAATGATACCACATAGGCGGAGGTCCAGGGGTTCTCGGGGGAGCACCGCTGGTCATATTACCCCTGGCAGGCGTGCCCTCACAGGTCTTACAATGTCCAGTATGTTCCGGGCTGTAATGCAGGCTCAGGCACGTATGGAACGGTACACCAGGCAGGGACTTAGGGCACAGAGGGCACATTACAACACTTTCAATGGCAGCATCCATGACCTTGCTGGTGCCATCTGGACTTACACAGAGATCGTTGATAGACGTTGGGTGGAGACATTAGATGCTCTCCACAATATGTCTTCCATGAGCCAGGACCATGCAGGGCGGTTGCAACGTAGACTTGGACGCATGCCAGCAACAGCTGGCAGTGGTCGCAGATGACCCACAGTTCACAGCCGCTCCCGTAGTGGCAGTATCAGCCCCAGCAATGCTGGGGCTGGCCTGTCCATTGACCGTCCCAGTAGACCACATGCACGTGGCTCTGACCAGTCCCAGCAGGGACATGGGTCCAGTTGTCATACCTCTTCCTCTGATGACAGTACCCAGTCAGGGTTGGTACCCGATACTGTCCGTAGCACCCCTGCCAGGTACAGGTACTGTGTCAGTGGCTGGAGACAGTGATCTGTACAGCCTAGCAGGTACAGTCTGTGGCTGTCCCACAAACTGCCTTATATGGCAGCCACATGGTGGAGCAGTGTGCATGCAGACACACACACATTAACCAAACAACTAGGGCTCACACATACACACACACATTACATCAACATTGGCCCATGCTGTACTGTTGTCCCTCACACACACACACACACACACACACACACACACACACACACAGACACACACACACACACACACACACACACACACACACACACACACACACACACACACACACACAAACACAGACTTGTCGATTGGATAGGTCAATGTCAGGCTCTGGCAAACAACAAAACGCCCTGTGCATATGATGATACCTGTGTCGCCTCCTGTCATCTGCAACAATGATGGAGGAACAGGCTAACATGGTGCTGATGCACAGGGTGACACTATAGCAGTAGCAGTAATAGCAAGTTGTCAACAAGGAAGTGTAACGACATCCTTGTAGGTATATCTGAGCAGACATTATGCATCAAAGCTCTGATTGTCAATGTAGCATTGTTTACACCACTGTTAGGTCCGAGTATGTATTGTCCACCCATGTGCCACTTGGCTGAAGTGTAATGTGTTGCCAGCATGTGTTAGTGAGTGGACAGTACGTGTGTGATGTGTGCAGTACAGATTAGCAAGTGTACATCTGTGAACATGGTGGGTGCGCACTGTCTGCATGTACGTGCATTGTGGACACATGGGACGTGTGGCATACCCTGTCATACACATTGTTAACATCTCATAGTATCTTTCAATGGCCAGTATGCATTCTACTACAGTTATGTACTAACATGGGTAGACGTGTGTATGACATGGGTTGACACTATGCTGTGGGTGATACCGTTAATATCTGTCAATGATTTGTGGTCTGGCAGTATACACAACCTCAACAGCATGACTATAAGCAATCATTGGATGATGTCCTGACAAATGACACACAGTCGTAGGGAACTCAGTAACAATTGGATCCTTCCGGTGCTACACTATAACACTAACCAGTGGTAATGACCGCCACCCATTCATGTGACCACACCTGTTTGGCATATTGCCCCCTTAGGTACATGCAAACACACTAGGGATGTGTACATCCAAATCTGGAAATGCATGCATTGGCCTACAATGCATTCCCTGCATGGGACGCATATCCTACACAAGGGTATCATACAGACAAATACCTGTTGTCTGATACATGCTGTATAGCAGTAAGCTGACTATGGCATAGTCCTCCTCATATACTATACATACTATCCCATCAGTACCACACAGGTGGTAGCCCTCAACATGTATGTTGGGTACCAATGTGTACATACAGCCTCATGTTATGTCATGTTCCCTTGGTATCCACATATCCATAGGTATTGTGGAGTCCCAAGGTGTATCACATAAGACATTAGAGGCCTGAATGCAAATCCACAAGGCAGTTGTACACCTATAAAGACTGTCCATTACTGGCAGTCGTTGTGTATGAACATGTCTGACATATACCCCAGGCATATACCCTCACTCACACTACTCTTAAGTAACTGTCATGGGTGTGTGTGCCACAGATGACCTTGGCCACAGAACATGACAGTGGACGACCTTGTCACATACATACATATGTGACCTACGATCTGAGAAACAGCGGCACAACCTGTCAATGGAAACAAATGTATTCATGTAGTATGCAGGCTTCACACCTATGTACTGATTGAGGGGACATGTACACATATATATTTGCCACGCAGATACCTGACGTGTGCAATGCACTTACTGTTGTAATCATACTATGTCATACCATAGTAAAAGCAAAACCCACACCACATTGACCAACACATAGTCAGCATTTGCAGGATTCAAACCCCTACCTAACTATGGCATGATGCTAGAGAGAGATGCATTAACACGGCATGCTATTTGCTTTACTGGGTGGTTTCCCTTCTCCGTCTGTATTTGTAGGATGGTGACATCATCAATATTTCAGTCTCCAAAAATGGCACTCCTTTCAAAGGCAGTTACAGTTACACACACACACACACACACACACACACACACACACACACACACACACACACACACACACACACACTTACTGTTTGCAGGATCCAAACCCCTACCTAACTATGTTATGATACTAGAGAGCAATGCATTACTGGGTGGTTTCCTTTTTCCGGCTGTATTTGTAGGATGGTGACATCATCAGTCTTTCCAAAGAGGAATGTACCTCTTTTAGTGAGTTTTCCCAGTCTCCAAAAAGGGAACACCTCTCAAAGGAAACTGCACACATACACAACCCCCCCCACACACACACACACACACTTACTGTTTGGAAGATTCAAATCCTTACCTAACTAGGTTATGATACTAGAAAGAGATGCATTAACACGGCACACTATTTGCTTTACTGGCTGGTTTCTCTTCTCCTGCTGTATTTGTAGGATGGTGACATCATCAGAGTTTCCAAAGAGGACTTTACCTCTTTTAGTGAGTTTTCCCAGTCTCCAAAAAGGAAAACCTCTCAAAGGAAACTGCACACATATTCCCCCCCGACACACACTGTTTGCAGGATTCAAACCCCCTACCTAACTATGTTATGACACTAGAGAGAGATGCATTAACACAGCACGCTATTTGCTTTACTGGCTGGCTTTCCTTCTCCTGCTGTATTCATAGGATGGTGACATCATCAGACTGGACATGGTGATGTGTGTACACTTTGTTTTATGCCATTCCAGGAATGGTCCATGTGGGTCAGCAGGTGTTAACAGCTTGAACAAGACCTCATAATCCTTACCTTGTGTGATCTATCTGTGGACACATTGACATTCCCTCATATGTCAACACATATTTATGCACAGCTTGTTGGTTTTGTGGATACTACATGTGTCTGGGATGTTGCTAAAGGGCTATTCAAAGTCTATGTGACACATGTGTAGATGTGTTCATTGATGTATGTCCTGGGTGACTGCCTTGCAAACAGTCTAGCATGTTTGGGAACCATGATCCACACATGAACATACCACAGTTGGTAGGGATGTGTGTATGTCAGCTTCCAATAGCTCTGTTTATGACTGCAACCATGATGGACTCCATGACCTTGCAGATCAGACTTCATAGGCGTACTGGACTTGACTTCCCATGGTGTGTTGTGCACCAACACTTGTGGGGAGTGCCATATGTAGCTGTGACACATTCAATGGTTCCACATCCTGTGCAGGGGGTGAGGCTCAGCTGACTATTCGGGTGCAGGATCTGTTTGTTCTGTAGTTTGTGCATGACACATATTGGGAATCAATGTATTGCACTTGCTGCCATGCTTTTGGCAGTGGGGGTAGCTGCTCATCCATTCTACATGTGATATCTCCTGGTATGATGATATGGACTATTGTCAGTGGGAGGTGGGTATGTACATATGGGCCTGTCTGTCAGGATATCGGCATTGTCAGTAGGTACAGTTGGCCCTGACTCAGGACATATATGGGTGTACATTGCTATTTATGACATAGCTGAAGGAGGTGTCATTATTCAGTCTGGACTTCTTCTCAGCTACTCTTTACAAAACACCAACAAACATGAGCACTAATCCCTGTTATACTCTTTTACACACTTAACACCCTACTGATCCTTTGTGATCAGGCTACAGAGTATGTCATCATAATATCCTGGCATGTCCAGGGGTCGGTTTTGTGTGTACTCTCCAGTCCAGCTGGTGGATATTGTGATATTGACACAATGTCACATCTGCCTCATGTACACAGACAACCCTCTCCTCCTCCCGACAAACTCAGATATATGTGTGAGATGCACCAGTATAGACATACAGGGTGCTGAACTCTCTCGACCCATGACTGGCACAGTCTATCAGGTGGTGAAGGTAACCACACACACCACATATCAGTCTCACATATCCTCTAGTGACAGCACTCAAACCACATTATCACACATAGACATACTCGGATGCTGTAAATGTACTCTGCCGAAGCAGCAGAGACCTCCAAAGCAGATACACACACAACTGCTTCCCCACTACAATACCCACATATCACATAGTTCACAATGTCCGTGTGCCACACAGTCACTGCCCTTTGGGCTAAACAACACACCTAATACACTGGTAATAGGCGACATTTATTGTCAGACACACTGACGTGCCACTCACCAGCCCTAACAAGGGAATAGTCACTTTGGGCCGTCTGTCGGGTGCCAGGATCTGCCGCATAAGACAGGCAGTCAGGTCACTCCAAAGCAAGTACAGGACTGACACCATCATTGTCCATGCTGGTGCGTAAAACCTCAGACGTTACTCCCTGGACCATATGACATGATACATGGAGGAACACTCTGATCATGTAGCCCAAGCCAGTATGACACTGACCTTGTCTAGCATCTTACACCCACCAATTATGATGTCACAGTATACAGACACACATATCACGTTTAACAGTTGCCTAACAAATTTGTTTCATTCATAGGGGATACAGTGTCTGTCAGCCTGTAGTGACATGCTCAACATGCCACGTAGCTTCACTTTGGACAGCTTGCACCTGTCACCCTTGGACTTTCGAATGCTGGCTAAGGCTCTTGCTACCACCATAGTGCCTTTTTTAAGCAGGGCTCAAAAGACAAACCCACTTCCATAGACATTACAGGTTAAATGAAACAAAGGGTAATGCTGCTCAACACCAGATGTGTTACCCTCATATTGCGTACACTCAGGACTCTCCTCAGTATGGAGGATAGCGATATCTGTGCACTAACAGACGCCTGGTTCAGGCTCGCTTATGTACACCAGCACTACCAGGTTATGTTTCATACCATGCTTTCTGACAACAAGACTTGGAACAGACAACACAACTAGGGGAAGTATCCATATACATCACAGATACACACACCTCCGGGTTAGTAACACTGCACAAAGCATCACAGACCATACATATACAACTACCATTGTGCAAAACTGCCTTTCAGTTTGTTGCCTGCTACAGACCACCCTCCCAAGCTCAGGAACCACACTCAGCTTTCATGGGAACTATGGAGAATATGAAGGTCTCCACAAACACCATTATATTGTGTGACTTCATATACACAAATATTGACTGGGGATACTACTCAAGCCCCAACACCCTCACCCAACAGTCGCTACAATTTGTAGACTCATATGCTATGGCACAACCAGTCAGCACAGCCACAAGGGGGAATACATATTGGACCTGATCATCACCAACATGGGCACTCTATGTTCCACACCAGCGATATACCCCTCATTGGTAAGGTCAGAACATACATGTATCTCACTGGACATACATATACCCTCCACACACCCATCCTGGGTAATCTTGGTGAACTTCTCATGAGCCAACGTCTCACTTCACCAAAGCAAGGTGGTATCCTTCAGAGACCCTGAGACAGTGGCAAATATGGCTCACACTGCTGAATCCTTTACATACACATTCTATGGACAACTAGTGGACTGCATGGACTGTGCTATCCCAAATAACAACAGGACTCACTACTCCAATGGCAGGGGACCTGTCTGGTAGACCCCAGCCATTAATAAGCTGTACAACGTCACATGATAGAGCACAATCCCAGACTGGGAAGGCATCTGTGATCTGTACTAGCAGACAGCTACGATCACTCATGAACTTTTCTAAGGGCCGCTTCTACCGGACAATTGCACCAGACACGTAGGACTATCACACAACCTTCTTCAGTTATGTCAGAAACCTGGGTGGACACTCACTGTTATGCTGTGACTTACTGCATACTGATTAAACATACCCTGAACCCACTGGCATTGCCAACATCCTGGCAAACAGGTTCAGTGCAGATGTCTCCCCCCATCCCCCCTAAGGAGCAACTATCCATCCCAACAGAGTATAACCTCCCTGACATCACACAGTAACAGGTGAGTGCTGCCCTCCCCAAAGCGTACATCAAAGTATCAATGGGACCAGACGGTGTCCCTGCCTGCATCTTACATGAGCTTCATGACAGACGTAACCCTCACATTACATCACTGTTCAATATCGGAGTTACTACAGGATATGTACCCAAGGAATGGCATATAGCGACAGTGGTCCCACTCCACAGAGTTGGTGCCACAATGGACCACAGACAATATTGCCCTATAAGCCTAACTAGCCTGTTCTGCAAAGCTATGGAGCGTATTGTCATGGGACTCATACACATAGACATCGGGAACCTACAGACACTGTGTCCTACACATTTCAGCATTGTTGTGGGCAGATCTTGCCTCTTGAACCTGTTTGTATTCTTTAAACGGTTAACAGGTCCATCAACATAGGGAAGGTTGTCCACACAGCCTACCTGAACCTTGCAAAACCCTTCAACACAATAACACACTGGGCCATTATGCATAGGTTCGCCAGCATCGATATGGACACATATCTCACATGATGGATTGATACCTGGATCAGGGATTGCACCCACATGGTCATAATAGCAGGTGCCATGCCTGACTATACACCAGTTACACATGGCATCCCATACGGCTCGGTCCTGGGACCTCACTTGTTCAGTATATATTTGTCTGACGTACAGGCTACCACAGGGGGAATATGGCTGAACATGTTTGCACTTGACTGCAAACTGGGTGCCATGATCAACTCTCCAGCTGCCACATGCATACTCAAACAGGGTCTCACAGAGATGGATGACTGGTGCCTGAGCCATGGCCTACAGCTAAATGCCATTAGTTGCATAGTCATCCCCTTTGGGAATAACAACATGCCCACACATTACCACATAGGTAGTACTCCATTACATACGGTAGGAGTTGTTAGGTGTTTGGGGACATGACTTGTTCGTACTGTCGCCTTTGACATTCACGTTGCCAAAGTGGTTAGACACACCTTCTATGTGGGCCACCTTATCCCATATGGTTTCACATCTAGATCGAGTGAGGTCATTGTGCCCCATACTCATCACAACCATGCTTGGTTACAATGCCACATTTGGGGTGTACCTTACCCGACACCTGCAGCAACTGTATTGGCCACAGAGGTTCCTCACCAAGCAGATCTAGGGACTCACACAGATGCACTGCACAGTTCGGATGCAGTAACTCCAGCTCTACTCATTCGCTTACCACCTACTCGGATATGATGTGTGCCTGTTGTTTACAGATATACCAACCCAAAATTACTGGACATGCTCCACCTCAGGATATCTGACTCCCTTGGAGCTACACACTCCAGGGATGTATACCTCAGCACAGATGTCAATAGGACATGCTGGAGGGACAGATTCCTATCCCAGAGGCTCCACTCACTCCAAATTGTAATCCCAGTTTCACATAGGCAGAGCCACCCACTGACCACCTACAGGAGACATCTTGAACTACTGTATGGGTGATCTTATGTTTACCCCTGGGATATCTTCTGTGTCCCTGCTAGACAGAGGAACACTAGCCTAAACATACATGGGCTATCTTGTGTGACCTACTATTCACACACACAGTGTAGTAATCTGACAGGGTTGCGAATGCCAAACACACTCTGGCTAGGCTTGTACATGCCCTAGGGCAGATAGCCTAGTATCAACCTCTGAACCTATGCTAATGTTCAGGATGCACAATGTTTATTGCTGATACTGTTTGCAGGTCTTTATCGTCTTTGCTTTACCAGTTTCTATGAACAACTTTGGTATCTGCAGAACATATTTGATTATGACAGGGTTCCACTATATTATAGATGTGTCTGTTGTCATATAACTGTGTGCACAGGGCAGATTGCTGTATAGTGACAGGTTCCTGGGTTAACACATGCAACTGCCAGATATGCGTGGCCCACTGCTGTACTCAGACATGGCCTAAGTGTGTGAGCATGCCCAGTTCAGGCTTTCCCTGTTTTGTTGCCTGACATTTGTCTCATTTATTCAAGTGTGTGAGCATGCCCAGTGTGATCTTTCAGTATGTTGCTATCTGAGGTCCACTACATTTGTTGATGTGTGTGAACATGACCAATATTAACATTTATACTATGTGTGTTGGAAATCAGGTTCTGTTCTTCCTGCAGGACTCACCTTTGTGTCATAACTCAACAGGGATTATGCTCTGCCTGCAGGGTTTCCATGAGATACTTTGCATAGACTTATCAACATTCCTTCATACAGGCTGACCACTGCAATACTGTCATGGTTTACTGGTTCAGTACTTTGACTATAGTGCACAGTATCCTGGGTTTGAGGCCCATCACTGCTTTATAGTTTCATACCGAGCAGACCAGACTGCTTAAGGACCAGTTAAGCAAATATAAGCATGTTGGCTTTTGTTCAGCTATGCCCTACTTAGACCAGGCTTGTCCGACATTGCTCAATATTCACCAACATTGCTGGACGTTGCCCAATATTACTCAACATTGACCACAGTTGTGCTAGTTGGTATGTGCGATTTTGTTTGCAGATACTACATAGTGGTAAATGCTGTTTAGCACTGTTTTATATTGCTTAACACATGGCAATCATGCCTTAGGTGGTGCTGCAGGGCTGCCTATGTCATATGCACATACTACACTCCCTGTACATGTTTGAAAGCAGATAGTGTCATCGTAGCCATCCCTTTTACTATATGTGCGAGTCAGAGAGAGGTATAATTTCCAGAGTTCCTACTGAGCCAGTGTATGTGCTATGCGTTGCCTCTTTGCCAAGGCCAAAGCATACTCGGCATGCCTCCTTCTGCCTACTGGGGCAGGCTCAGGTTGTTCCTCCTCCGAGTCACGCTCTGCCTGTGATGGCCTTGGCAATGGTGGGGGGCTGTTTGGCCTAGGCCTATGCTGGTCCTGCTGCAGCTGTTTTCGCAGGATCATATTATGTAGCATAGCACATACCATGACAATTTGGGTACATGTAGTTGGTGAGTACTGCAAGCCTTGACCAGATGTGTCCAGGCACCGGAACTGTGACTTGAGCAGACCAAACACACGCTCTATTACATTACGTGTTTGTGCATGTGCCTCATTATGGCGTTCCTGTTCAGGTGTGTGTGCGTTTCTGATGGATGTCATCAGCCACGGCTCCAGTGCATAGCCAGCAACCCCCACTAGGTGACCATGTGGGATGTCCCCATTGGCAAATATCTGGTACAGCTGTGTCAGATGCCAGACATGGGAATCATGGTAGCTTCCAGGGCAACCAGCACACACATTCAGTATTATGACCTGGGCATCACACACAATCTGGCAGTTGATGGAGGGGAAGCCCTTGCGGTTGAAGTAGACCCTACCTCGCTCACTGGCTGGTGCTTTGATGCGTATGTGCATGCAGTCTATTGCACCCACTACCTCAGGGTATTCCGCTATTTGCTGGAAAAGATGCATATTGCTGGTCAATACCTCATGGGAATTGGGGAAATATACATGATCACTGACATGTGCTGACATGGCATCCAGGAACTGGTGCAGTACCCTGGATGCTGATACCTGTGATACCCCCATCATATCACCAGTTGGTCTCTGGAAGGTACCTGTTGCTAATATTCTTAGGCCAACACATACCTTGGTTTCCACTAGGATGGGTTCCCCTCTGTTGATTCTGTGCGTGAGGCGTGGCCTGCACAGCTCAAGAATTTGCTGCAGGAGGTCTCTGTCCACTCTATAGCGCTCCACTATCTCCAGCTCATGCAGCCCCTGGCAGGTTACCCTGGGCCTGTACACTCTTCTCCGTCTCATCACTGTGGGTTGTCCAGCAGCATTTCCATTGTCACCACCCTCAGCATGTTGCATATGTCACCTTATAACAGCAATGGCAGCCCCTAACATTTCTTTGTCTCAGTAAAGCTTTTTCAGTTTTCAGTTCTATTAGCTTGCTGCAGTGTCTGTTGTGAGAAACATAATGGACTGTTGTTCATAGGTTTATAGGTTCATAGGTTTATACTAGGCTATCTGCCCTAAGGCATTTATAAGCCTAACCCAAAGTTTTGTGGCTTATGCCACCCCTTATATGAAAAAATACTGTGCCCATTAGTTTGTTGTGCCTCTGTCCAGCAGTGACACAGAGATGATTCCCGGGGTAAACCTACGATCTCCCATCCACAGGTCAAGATTTCTTTTGAACAGAGCCAGCGAGGTGCTCTGCCTCACATGGACCGGGATTTTATTCCACAGCATAGGGAGTCTCTGAGTGATAAATCTATCCCTCCAGCACGTCCTATTTATATCCGTGCTAAGGTTTAAGTCGCTTGCTCTAGTGGTTTTGGTGGATTTGGATTTTTTGAGGTGGAGCATGTCCATTAATTCTGGGTTGGACATGGCCTTGTATGTCAGGCACATGTCACCTCTGAGCAGACGGTATGCGACTGAATAGAGCTGGAGTTTCTTCAATCTGGCAGCATATGACAGATTTTGGAGTCCCTTTATCCTTTTGGTGAGGAACTTTTGGGGTCTCTCCAATTGCTGCAGATGTCGGGTGAGATACATCCCGAATGGGTTTGCAGAGTTTTAAGTACTAGGCTGGGCTGGGCTAGTGTACTGCCTGTGTAATTGCCTGATTCTGATTGTTTTCACCTGCTAGCTCTGCTAGTACTCCATGGTAGCTTCCTACTATTTGTTGTGCTTCCTTTTTCCTTTCTGTTTCCTCAGGGGGGAGCGCCCCGCACACAAGCGCAAACACGCGCACAGCAGCTAACACATGCGCACACATGCTTACACGGACTAAAACTTGCTTATTCGGGTTAAAACACGTGCACACCAGTGCAAACGCACTTACAACTCTTTAAACAGCCTTATACATGCTTACTCTGGCTTAAACGTGCACTCTCACGCTTACACGCACGCGCTCTGTCTTACTCGGGTTTACAGGCGTGCACACGCATGCATGCACATTCAGCAAGAAACTTTGGTGTTATCCATGGCATACACCTTCCATTTCTTGCCTTTCCCTAGCCTACCTGTTGACACACCTCTTTGCATGATGTGTAAATGACAGCAGACACATGCCACTCTGCTCCAATGAGCTTCACTTCTTTCATACATACCCCCTCATGATATCACCTATCTTCTACTCTGTTACTCCCCTTATTCTACTCCTACACTCCACTGACTGTGCTCATTTGCTATATAAACTTGCGATTCACTATCCTAACCCTCATTTACATAGGATTGCCTACTAATGCTTGGTTACATCTCTTAGACTGAGCTTCCCCCCTTAGCAACCTCTACTCGGTGGCCATGTTGTCTTCAGCCTGCCATTCCCTTGTATTGTACATTAACAATTTAAATAAGATCCACATTTGTGGGTTTTAATTTTTAGTTTTCTGGGTTTTAGAGCGCAGCCCATTTGGGCGGCGCTGCGCTACGCTTAAACATCGGAAATCGGAGAAAAAAAATTATTATTTTTATTTTCATATTGTATCAGGAAACATTTCCAATGGCCATATATTTGGCCATTGGCATGCTTCCTGCACTGGATGCAACCTTTATTTGGAGCTGTCACGGCTCCGTTTTGCTATTTGCAGAACGGTACTCAGATGTCAACTGAGTACATTTCTGCAAATAACACTGCTCTTACTCGGACAGGTTTGGGTTTCCTGAATCACAAATCTACCTCATTTGCATGCCTTTCACCTTCAATTGAGGTAATTTGCATATCCCATCCCTGTCCGTCTAAGAGCCGTTTTAGGAGCTCTCTTGCATGTCCCTGCAGGCTGTTCCTGGATCGCTCGTCGGACATGATGGCCGCATGGAGTCTTACTCTACTCTTAGACTCCATGCAAGCCATCGTGAATCCGGCCCTTTCTTATTCATTTATTGATTCTAACAAAGTAGGTTGCCACTTTCCCACAGTTAAAGTACTGATGGGCATTTTCAGAGTTAATAATAAAGATGCTCATTCTTTCAGGCAGAGTGTGAGGAATGGTCCTGACAGAGTGGCTTTGGTAAATAGGGAAACTGCAATGTAGACAGGAGACATAGACTGCCTGGAGCAGGAGGCCTACAGTGGAAACAGATTCCAGAAGGAGTGGGGATTAAGCTGGAAGCAAGTTCTTCAGTAAGTGTGAGTACTGTGGATAGGCAGAATAAGTCTGGAGTTCATTTGAGTTCCTGAAGCATCCGGCAGGTCTATTTTCATGTAGTAGGTATTGTGAAGTTCTGAAATTATATTATTTTATAGAAATGACATATGAAGAAAAAGTCATTCTGAAAGTCTGAAATAAAAGAGTTTTCATTAAATGAGTAGAAACTGATGGATTTATGTCTGAAGCATGCCATATAGTGAAAAATGTCAAAAAGTTAAGCTTATGATCCCAACATATCACAGTGTGTCTATCTATTTATCTAAATGCATATCTATCTAGTTGTTCATTTATCTATATCTATATCTATATCTATATCTATATCTATATCTATATATCTATATCTATATCTAGGTTCATGAGTAAGTACTAGGCTTGCTGCCCCTGTGAACCATTTTAAGCCTAGCTAATTTTCCTCCCTCAAATGTAAAAATCAACCCCTGCACCTTGTGTCTATGAGGTAAACACCTTAACTATTATGCCAACCTCCAACCCAAAAATTGTAGGTTCATAGTACTAGGCTAGCTGCCGTTGCAGACCATTTTAAGCCTAGCCAATTTCCCTTCAAAGGTTAGAATCAAGCCCTGTATGTTGTGTCTAAGAGGTAAACACTTTAACCATTATGCCAACCCCAACCCAGTATGCAGCTAATATTAGTCCAATCACTGGGGTGGGAATATGGCCCTCAACCTTCTTTGCCTCCAGCACCAAAAGTGAGTGTAATTCCAATAGAGCCAAGAAAAAAATGCCAATAACTCTGATGTGTCTCCACTAAACACAAAAACTTTAATATACATAAGAGCTTTCAACTTATATTCAATAAAACTGCTTCAGAAGAAGCTTTATTGAATGTAAGATAAATGTACTTATGTCTTATGTATATTAAAGTTTTTATGTTTTAGTGGAGACGCATTGGAATTATTGGTGTTTTTTGTTTTCCTGATTTGAGTTTTTGTTCTACTGATGAGTATACATGTAGAGCCACTTGATCACTATACTGCTGGCAACACAGATGGCTGTCCTAGAAAAAAAACAGTGTAGTTTATTACACAGAAATGCAAAATGCAAGTTCTTCCTAAAACACAAATGTTATGGCTTAACAAAAATACATATCAAGTACGTTTGCTTCAGTCCCATACACCTGGGATACAATCTCTTTTAGCAGTTTTTTCTCTCCCTCACTCTCTCAGTAGTCTACCCATAGATCTGTACTGGATTCCTACAACAGGGGCATCTCTGGCTTTCTCCTCATGCCTTTATTTAGGTCTTCATTCAGCCTGCTGCCTGTCTTCAACAGCCACTTCTCTGGACATCAACTCCTCCTCCAGAAAGGGCAAGCAACTCACTGCATGAGCTTACCTCACACTTCCTTTGAAACATCATTAATTGTTTATTTAAGCAAATCTGCACTAGCTAATACAACAAAGTTTTTCTCTGCTCTTAAAGCAGCATTTTCATTTTAAATAATCTAAATGCTCCTCTCTGTTCTTAAATAACCACTTTTATGTACTTATGCTTAAAGAAAATATTTGTTTACAGCAACAGTTTTAGTTATCCAGTCTACACATAAACTACATCACTATTTACAATATTTATATTCATTTGGACACATTTTGGTGAGAGTTGCCATGCTATAGTTGATGACCCAGCTTAAAACATTGGCTTCATACCTATTATATTGCATATGTTTGTGATAGATCATCTGCGTTGTAGTGGGTTCTGTTAGATCTGTGTCTTTCCTTTCAACTGAATGGTGTCTGCTGACCTTACTTGGTGGTACCATCTTCCTGTTTCTGATGTAACATGAAGGCGGTATGGTCAGTTATTTTGCTATTTTTTTGTCCAGTAGATAGAATTGTAGGGAAATAAGGGTCCCTTTTTTGCTAAACACTACCTGTCAATTGTGGACTATTTTATTTTAGCTTTAATTACCTTATGGCTTACATAGCATAACAGGGTGTTCCTCCTCATCAAAACGCTGGGGGATCATAGCCTCCACATTCACTTCAGAAGCATCTGTGAACACCCAAAAAGGTTTACTAAAATCAGAGGATGCCAGCACAGGCTCTGAGTATATTACCTCCTTTAAATGTTTAAAAACATTATCCACTTCCACTGTCCATTTTACTTTTAGTAGCATTTTACCTTTCATTAAATCAGTTAAAGGGCTTACTATTGTGGCAAACTGGGATACTAACTTACCGTAATACCCAGCTAATCCCAAAGAGTGTCCTTATTTGTTGTTGTTTTTTTTTTTGGTTGATATAGTTGAGTCTGACCATTCCCTTGTGTATTACATATCCCAAATTCTTGTCCTATGTCATACTTAGTTTACTTTTAAAAGGATTCATAGTTAATCTTCTTATTTTACCAAATGTAATAAAAATTGATCCACAAGTCACTGAAAAGTTGCAGGGACATAATGCAACCCAAAAAGGACGATGGTATACTAGAAAAAAATAAATCAGGTATTTACCTTCAGCTCTAATAGGAATTTGCCAGTACATCTTAGTGAGGCCTAGCATAGCCAGAGAAACCACGCTTTCCTTTACTTTTCTATAAGTTCATCTTTCTTAGACATTGTGCAACTATCGAATTTTTAGGTATTCGGCTTTCTAACGTCATAGCAAAACCTAGTAATTCCATCAGGCTTAGGGACTAATACTATAGGGATGCACCACTTAGTGTTTTGCAATAGTATTATTCACATCTTAAATATATTGTATCCTTTTATACTGACTTTCTTTGTTATTGAAATATTTGCTATGTTTTTAAGTTAATCTTTTTCCAGGAATTGTCTGAATATGGTGTTGAATCAGGTTTTCTGTCGGGCAGCATTAAAAGCTCTGCAGAAACTCTTTATTTCTTGTTTCTATGGCTTAGCGAGTATATCATTTACCTGAACTGGAAGCTCAGATGTCATTTTTCATTCTTCACCAGATTTACGAGTCTCTGCTGCTAAACTAACAACAGAGGTTTGTATTTCTTTCCAAGGATGAAAATATTGATAATGGTATATCTGTTCTGGTCTTCTTGTATTGGCATCTGTAACTCTTTGGTTTACCTCATTTAACTTTTTTATTATTGTAAATGAACCATTCCACTTAGGTAATTATTTGTTTACTGCTTTGGGGACCAAAATTGATGTCTGATTACCAGTTTTAAATTCTGTGATTCTTCCATTTCTATTGTGCACCTTTGTTATGTGATTTGGACTCTCCATGTATTCCCAGACTATAGGCATCATCAATGTTGCCTATCTTGTAGAGTGATACATTGTTCTAATATGCTTTTAAATGGGGGAGGGGGTCTTTTCTAATTCACAAGCTTCTCATGGCATTCTAATATCCCAGAAGTCTGCTAACCACATAATAACTCAAAATAACGGAACCCTGTTGAGGCTTTTAGCATGTTTCAAACAGAAGACAGGAGACATGGTACTCATGTGCCAACTTTTTTGCCAGTCCTCAATAACCTGTTCATTTAAAACATTTCAGTAATCCCTCTCTCTGAGGATGATATTCTGAGGTTTTTAATTGCTTGACCCTAAGGCACTGCCACAGCTGCTTCCTTATTCTGGACACAAATGGAGTCTGGTCAGTGTCTATCTCCTTATGAATCTGTTCTCTGAGAAAGAAGACTAGCTCTAACTTTAGCACTATCATTACAGGGTAAGATAGTTTCAGGGTATTTAGCTGTATATTCCAAAATAACTATATACTTGGTTGGTAAAATAGCTAAAATACAGTAAACCCATTGCTGGATTTTACCAAAGGTCCAAAAATGCCCATAGCAATATGTTCAGAATGGACTTCTATGATAGGCATTGAAATAAAATGTTTTTACATCTGCATGCTGGGCTGTCTTTTGGCAATGAGGAAATTCAGCACAGAAGTTTCCAACTTATTTACTTATTCCTAGTTAGTAAAATCCTCACAGAATTCTTGGGTTAGTCACAGGTGCTCTTCTAGTTTATAGCTATTTCCTAATTTCATCACTAGATCCCTGAAATGCTTGGACACCAACAGCTGGTACTTTATTTCCTGTCTATCATTATTTAATGAGGGCAAGTCATTTAGTAATTCAAGGTGTGGGTAAGAAGTAGAACAATTATAGTAAACTTCTTCCCCTCCATCCCTAGTTATACATTTCCTTGCTCTGTCCACAGTGTCATCTTACCACAATGATTTTTAAATATTTAACCATCTTGCCTGAAGATAATTGGATTTTTTAGTTTCCTCAGGTTCAGTCTGTTGTGAGGTAGAAGGTACCAATGCCTCTCTTCCCAACCCCAGCCTTGGGTGTTTCAGTGTCAGTGTCTAACTCTTCTGTTAGTAATGACAACAAATACCAGTACAGTCTGTTGATATCTCTACCTTATATTTTCTTGCACTTTTCATATGTGGATGTGATTCAGAAAACACTGTTTGCTCCTATATTTTGACTCAACAGGAATATTATTACAGATCTATTGAAGGCTTTCTTGTCTCCCTTTTCTCTCCTTTATTTTGCTTGCCTTCTGTCTCAGAGTGATTGAGTAATGCCCTCTCATTTTATTTTCCTTCTGTATGTTGCCTTTCCTCTGACAAGGGCAACTCAAAACACATTTTAGTTTATTTTTTTATATATACCACTTGCTTGGAATCTTCCTTTATGACAGGTTTCTATTTTATAGTGACAGAACTGGTTTTAAAACTCTGATCAAGTGTTGTTCCTTCCTCTTTAACTACACCAGAGAACATTTTCTTATTGGTAGATTCCCCCTTATCACATACTTGCTGCTTCAAATTGTTTATTATCTGGGTTTTTCACTTTTTTAATCTACAGTTTACAATTCTATTCAGGTTGTGATTTTTTTTTTATTTCTAAACTTCATTCCCTTAGAATACACCCTTTAAGTGATCCCTTCTCTTCATTTCTGCAAGTGATTTCTACTCTCTTCTGTGCAACACATTTGGGCTATAATAGTTCATGGTATACCTCTTTTCCTTCTACTGGTTCTGCTCTTACACACTGCTGTGTCATATGTATGCTGACATATCTTGTTAAATGGTGTAGGTCCTTCTGTTTGTAGCCTTAGCTAGAATTTGTACATTTAGGACTTTCTAATATTATTTCATGATCTTGGTTGGATTCATACATGCTAATAAATGTGTCTAATAATTACATTCCTTTTCTCAAGTTAGATAAGTATATTTCTGTAGGCATATTCACTTGCTGGTTTCCTTGCCAACTTCAATAAATAGGCTTGTCCAAAGAGCTACCTTCATCTGACTGCTTCCACACCTTTAAAGTGAGAACATTTTTCCTCATTATCATATCATGTATTAAATTTGGTAGTACAACAAAATGATGAACTATTTTCCCAAATCAAGTATGGATTCATAGCTGAATAATAGGATATTGCTTCTTATCTCATGAATGCATGCTACTTCAATTGCTTTGTTAATATGAGTTTTCTTAATATGATTTTATCAAATAAATTCAGTAGCAGATACATCAAAATATACAATAACCATTTGCAAATTATTTATATTAATATTTTTATATTCTCATTTTCCTTATCAAAGTTAACTCAAATACTTTAACATCACCTATAAATTATACTAAATTATATATTAATCGGTAAACGATTCTAATAAAATGTGCAACTTTGTCCAATATTTGTAATAGAAGTGTCATATTTTAACCTTAATCTAGTTTTCTCAATTTCTTTCTGACAGACAATAGTGGGTACATAGAAAAATTCTTGAAAATGAGGGATTTCACTACTTTAAAAATGTATTAATTATGACTTTCCCAGCAATATCTAATAAAAATCATAATGAAGAATACTGGGATCTTTGTATGAATACAGAGACTGGAGCATTAAAGAAAAAGTTCAGTATATTGCCATTATCTAACCATACCACCTAAAAATAAAATTTTTATTCCATAATTCCTTTAATAATTCATAACTGTAAAACATATATACCTAAGCTGCGATTAGTGTATTACATCTTCAACATGTTTTAATATAATGCAGTCTAGAAATACACAAGAAATGTTGTGCTCCCCAACAACTGAACCAAAATAAAACAATTAGGGTCCACACAAATAGCTCCTGTACTCCCCTGCAGCAGTACTGAACCAAGTGAACCAACTCACTATGCAGATAAAAATCTTTAACAGTCACATAGATTAAGCACTTTCATCTGCGAACTGCAGACTTCATCAGAATCTGTTAAAAATGTAATTAGATGTGCTTATATAGTTACTTACAACAAATAAAATCACTCTAACAATTAATATTTTGAATACTCTGTCATTTAAAGAAACAGGAGTAAAACTCATTACAATATATTTCACTACATACAACTCACAATAACCTTACTAAAATATATAAAAGAACCATATATTTGCTATTAAAGATAAAACATTATTCACAAGAACATAATATAAACCAAACTTATTGGCAATATCTGCACAAGAAACATAAAAAAATGTAAAATGGCAGATTTCCATAAAAGAAATAACCCAGGAGAGAACCCTAGTTGCTCATATCTAAAGTCCGATGTGCTATCCTCCAAGCTACAGCAACACTACTGGAAAAAATGTAACTTTTTTAACTTCTATCATCTCATTTCTAAGACTGGGGTAATGGTGACATTATCATTAATACCTGGATAGCTGGCTGCATTTAACAATAACTGCCATCTGACTTCTCTTTCTTTTAATATACACTTAATGTCACCTCCTCTGGGATTCATATAAACACATTCCAGAATGGCAAACTTAAAACTGGAACATCCATTACTAGATTCTAAATGCCTATACAATGCATTATTTTTGTCCTTTTTCCTAATGCAATGATAATGCTCATAAATTCTGTTCTTAAGGGCTCTGTTGGTTTGCCCTACATAGAATACAGAACAGCTGCAACATTTTGCCAACTATATCACCCTCATAATATTACAATTATCTCTCCTAAAATACATCCTAGTTCTATGGATGTTGTCTAATACCAATGTTGTATCCTCATTTATTACAAAGCATTGGTTGCAGCTGCCACATTGTTTGGTTCCTTGCAAGTCCTTTCTATTACCTATAGCATTTCCCAAATTTGTGCTTTAAATTTCATCCTGTTTTATACACAAAAATGGACTTCTCTCCCAAAATATTGTACACTTCCATGTCTCCTTTAACAAAACTCAGTTTTGTTGAACAATGCTCTTTATAGCTTCAACAGACTGATTGTATTCCAATATAAAGGCCCTCCCATAATTATCATTATTTGTGCCTTCATGTGTATAAACCATACCATCATCCAGTAGGGGTTTGTATCTAACCCCATTCACTAATAACATATTGAGACACCTCCTTAGTTATGGAGACAGGATATCCTTTTTCCTGAAACATATTACCTATATGTTCAATCTTTTTCTTCATATCCTTATACTCTGAGGTCATTTGTACTGCCCTAATACATTGATCTTTTAAAATGCTCTTCTTTTGTTTCCATGGGTGGCAGCTGGAATACTCCAAATAGGAGTTTCTAAATGTATTTTTCCTATAAATTTTAGATTTAAATCCAGTTCCAGAATGTTCTACATAGGTGTCTAAATAAGCTATACCCTCTTCACTGTGGGTATGGGTGAACTTTAAGTACGTACTGGACTTATTTATATAGTTCACAAATTGCTCGATACCCTCATTGGTACCTTCCCACAGGAAAATATGTCGTCCAAAAAACAGACATAGCATCTAATACTAGCCATGAAATTACTACTAAAAATGTTTTTATCTTCCCAGTCCAATAATACAAGGCTGGAAAATATGGGGGCACATGCTGCCCCCATAGCCACACCTTTTGTTTGCTTGTATAGTTCGTCTTCAAAAAAAATAAAATTATTGTCTAATATCAAGGACATGAATTCAACTGCTGTGATGGTGCTGCAGTAGCATTGTCACCTCACAGTAAGACGTTGTCCTGTTCAATTCTCAGCTAGAGCGTCTTCTGTGTTGAGACATGCGTGAATAGGCGTACCTTCGTTGAAGGTTGTGCATCGGGGCCGGAAACTCGGCACGTAAAAATCTACTGCCAATTATTAGCAGACCGGAGTTCCACTGTGGTGACCCCTGACTGGGAAAAGCCGAAAGACACAACAACCAAGGACATGAATTCCAGTAGAAGTTTAATTTTCTCCCATTCCATACCACTATATTTCCTTATACTACTGCTAAACCTTTCAAGCCTTTCATCATTTGGAATACAAAAGAATAAATCTATGACATCTATGGTAAGAAAAGTTAAATTCTTATTCCAAATTTCAGTTTTTAATCTACTTAAGAAATCCCAGGAGTCCTTGATTAATTGTCGCACTTTGCTATAAATAAATTTCGAGGACCTATCTATCATTACCCCTAGTGGGAACGTTTTTGATTTACTACCAGATATAAGCCTAAATGGGGGATCTGTTAAATTTTCATGGATTTTGATGTTCTACTTTCACAAAATTACATATATCCTGCAAAATTCTATTTTCCACTAAAAACCCTTCCAGATATAAATCAGTCCGACAATGAGCTATGTTAATCTCATTTTTTGAAATGACTTTGTAGGTCCCTGTACTATTCAAGATTTCATACATTTTGTTATAATATTCTCCACGATCATATAACGCTACCCCTCCACCTTTGTCTGGTTTTATAATACGTATGTTACTGTCATTACTAATTTGTTTAAAAATCTCCCATTCATTCTTTCTCAGGTTATTCCCATACCTGTTATATTTGTGCTTTTCCTGTAGTTCATACAATTCTTTGGAAATAACCCTCTCCAATGTTACCAATGTTGAATGTAAAGGTGGATTAAACTTACTTTTTTCTTTAAGCCAACATTAGTGTTGTGATTTGACTGTTCCTTGAAATAAATAGCTAAACTGAGCTTCCTTAAGTACAACTTCAATTCAGCCAAAGTGTCCATTAAATTAAATCCAGTGGTTGGTACTTTCATATACTTAAAGCCAAAGCCATCAAACATTTTATTACATTCATTTTATATTTCCTCAGTTAGTTCAATTCCCAATGGTTCCTTGAGTGGACAGCAAAATTAATACATAATTCAAAACCAAGGGGTCATATATACCCTGGGTAGTTTTAACTTTTACAATTATACTTCATTGAAGCTTGAAAAGGAACATTTTGACCTATTTTACAAGGGTATGAAATATGTACCAACCCCCATATTTGCCAACCTTGTATTATTAGACTGGGAAGATAAAAACATTTTTAGTAGTAGATTCATGGCTAATACTAGATGTTACATCCATTTTTTGGACAACATTTATGTCCTGTGAGAAAGTACCAATGAGAGTATTGAGCAATTTGTGAACTATATAAATAAGTCCTGTATGTACATAAAGTTCACCCATACCCACAGTGAAGAGGGTATAGCTTATTTAGACACCTATGTAGAACATTCTAGAACTGGATTTAAATCTAAAATTTTTAGAAAAAATGCAATTAGCAACTCCTATTTGGAGTATTCCAGCTGCCACCCACGGAAACAAAGGAAGAGCATTTTAAAGGGTCAATGTATTAGGGTAGCACGAATGACTTCAGAGTACGAGGATATGAAGACAGAGATTGAACATATAGGTAATATGTTTCAGGAAAGAGGATATCCTGTTTCCATGATTAAGGAAGTGCCTCAATGTGTTATTAGTGAATGGGGTGTTAGATACACCCCCCTACTGGGTGACAGTATGGTTTATACACATGAAGGCACAAGTATTGATAATTATGGGAGGCCCTTCATATTGGAATACAATCAGTCTGCTGAAGCTATCAAGAGAATTGCTCAAGGAAACTGAGTTTTGTTAAAGGGGGACACGGAATTGTACAATATTTGGGAGAGAAGCCCATTTTTGTGTATAAAACAGGATGAAATTTAAAGCACAGATTTGAATAGAAAGGAAATGCTATAGGTAATAGAAAGGACTTGCAAGGAACTAAAAATGTGGCAGCTGCAACCAATGCTTTGCAATAAATGAGGATACAACATTGGTACTGGACAACATCCATAGAACTAGGGTGTATTTTAGGAGAGGTAATTGTAACACTATGAGGGTGATATATTTGGCAAAATGTTGCAGCTGTTCTGCATTCTATGTAGGGCAAACCAACAGAGTCCTTAAGAACAGAATTTATGAGCATTATTATTGCATTAGGAAAAAGGACAAAAATAATGCATTGTATAGGCATTTAGAATCTAGTAATGGATGTTCCAATTTTAAGTTTGCCATTCTAGAGTGTGTTTATATGAATCCCAGAGGAGGGGGCATTAAAAGAAAGAGGAGTCAGATGGCAGTTATTGTTAAATGCAGCTAGCTATCCAGGTATTAATGATAGTGTCACCATTACCCCAGTCTTAGAAATGAGATGACAGAAGTTAAAAAAGTTACATATTTTTTTTGCTGTAGTTCAGAGGATACAGCATTACATTTTAGATTTGAGCAAGCAGGGTTCTGTCCTGGGTTGTGCAGATATTGCCAATAAGTTTGGTTTATATTATGTTCTTGTGAATAATTTTTATCATTAATAGTAAATATATGGTTCTTTTATATGTTTTAGTAAGGTTATTGTGAGCTGTATGTAGTGAAATATATTGTAATGAGTTTTATTTCTGTTTCTTTAAATGACTGATTATTCAAAATATAATTGTTAGAGTGATTTTATTGGTTGTGAGTAACTATATAAGCATATCTAATGACATTTTTTAACAGATTTTGTTGAAGTCTGCAGTTTGCAGATGAAAGCACTTAATCTATTTGACTATTAAAGATTTTTATCTGCATAGTGATTTGGGATTACCCGCAGTGGTGGTGCTGCGGTAGCGTTATCGCCTCACAGTAAGACGCTGTCCAGTTCGATTCTCAGCTAGAGTGTCTTCTGCATGGAGACATGCTTGAATGGGCGTACCTTCGTTGAAGGCTGTGCATCAGGCCTGGCAAGCCGGTACGTAAAAATCAACTGCCAATCATTAGCAGACCGGAGTTCCGCTGTGGCAACCCCTAACCGGGAAAAGCTGAAAGACACAAACAATCTGCATAGTGAGTTGGTTCACTTTGTTCAGTACTGCTGCAGGGGAGTACAGTCTAAAATGTTGTGAGGTGTTAATACAAATTCTGTGCAGTGACTTCAAAGAGAAATATTTCAAAAATAATGAGGAGATTGAAAGTTTTAGAACGTTTAATATTAATTTTTATTGCCAATATCTAAATTAGGAAAATCCATTTGATACATATAATTCCAATATTGTTTATTTAATTTGGATGTATTAATAATTATTAATTTATATAATCTGGATATACAAGATATTAACTCAATTTCCCAATTATAATCAAAATAAAACAATCTAATAATTTAGGATAAAACTTCATGTCACTTACTCCTATTTCTGGAATTTTATTATAAATGTGAAGTCTAATATTCTGGTCCAGAATCCATTTATTGTGGTCTAAGCCATACATTTTCATCAAATTATATGCTTAATTTATTATATAAAAAATAATTCAGAATTTGGCAGGCCAGAAGTTAGTTGTACACTTTCTTCTTTAATAAATGCAGACTTTTTAAGAACTAAGACATTTTAATAACCATTAAACCTCAGCAATTATTTTTATTTGATACTAGTCAATCAGCTTAATATCTGTTTCAGCTTTAAAATATGTTTGATGTTTATGCTTATATTTAAATGTGGGGATGGTGGCATTCCAAGTTTAAGCCATCTCTCTTAAGACCTCTTCAACACTATCTACTACAAAGAATATGGCTGGTACTCATAGTCATTATGCATATTTCCAGCATATATGTGCATGGGCTGTGAGCAAATAGAGCATAGGTACAAGGCACAGTTTATTGATAATGCTGTACCAAAGCCACACTGTTAGAACCAGTCTGAGAAAAAAAAAAACATATGCAATAAAGGAATAATTAGATGCAAATGTGTGAAAAAACTGTGAATATTTTATGCAAATAAAGTGCTCTTCCTGCCTTTATGTGATTCATAGTTGCTTTTTGATGTGCAAGTCAGTCGTGTATAGATGGATTATAAAGAAACAATCTATGCCTTTTCTATCCTCTTTGCAATCTGCAAAGATGCTTTCTTTTACTGTCAGTCTTATTGTATCCTGCTGTGAGCTGCTTGCCTCAGTCATGCCAAAACCTGGTGCATGGAGTGGTACTCACCAGCCTAGGAGAAGAAGATATAGGTGTGACACCCCTCCTCTGGGCCAGTAATAAAGGAGTCTCAATCCTCACCACTGACACTGGTAAAGGATGTTCACTTGGAAGAAAAATAGATACACACCAGTATTTCCAGATGCAGCTCTCTGCACCAAGCACAGTTCCCTTTTACAGCACACAGGGAACACACTCCCTTCCTGGAGCTGGGTTTCCCTCTCCCTCACCAGGCCCCAAATAAGACTCCACACTGACCAAAGCTGTAGAGTTCAGTCCTCAGCTGAATGCACCAAACCAAGTCCTTCACCATACTGTCTGTGAAACCAGTACTCTGTGTCCCTGCTCCAAGTAGCTGACACACACAGTCTCTGAGATTTGATTTTCACACACACACACCAGATTTACCAGCTATGCCCCCTCTGCCCAGACTATAAGGTAGATACTGCTACTAGAACACTCAAAAGCTAGCTACTCTAAGCCTCTTACCAATACTCTAAGAGTACCAATTATACTGAGTAAAATTAAAACTAATGCAAATGCTAGTGTTTGACCAATGCAGTAAGGCTTTCAGGAGTGGCCACAGTGTTACCAATTAAATATAAGTACTCACAATGGTTAGAATATTCTCTAAAATACCAGTCACAATGAAAAGTTTAAATATATTTAATAATAAATAATAAAAGAGCATGAAATACTAAATATATATTTACAATAAACACCAGAGTTTCAATCACAGGAAGTATTAAAAATAACACAGATGAAATGATTCACACAGATACAGAAAGACAATACTTAACTAATCTCACTATATTTTCTTGACTGATGTAAAGATTACTGTTTCCTAGTTCACTCACTAGAACAAGGCACGATGATGTGGGTGTGTGGTTTTCTTTATCAGGTATCAAAAACAGACAGCCCTGACACTTCTGTCTCATGTACTATTAAAACATCATTTCAGTGCTAACTTACAGAATGACATCACATATATCTGGTCATCTGACTTCTGGTTCCCACACTATCTCCTTCACTAGCACATGAACCAGAATCTATGTGTCATAATACACACACATACAGAGCTTTGTTAAGATGTGTTATCGCATCTGGAAGCTATAAAACCATCTCAAAACTTCCACCCTTCCAGGGTAGCAATTAGTTCACCCCTAAGGACAATACAGTAGGCTTCATAGTCCTGGTTTGCACAGACATTTTGTCTCTGGCTAAAATCAGAACTGTAACATATAATATTTATGGCCTAAACCGTTAATTTAATTTCAGACTATTTTTCATAGTTAGCTGGACTGAGATTTACCTCTTCTCTTCCAGTATCATCTGTTACAATATATTCATTTCAACAGTTACAATACAGTCTGGCATACAGGTGTATTTCTTTTCGGTCCAGCAGGACCCACTGTTGGTACATTTTTAACACAAGCAGCTTTACAAATACATTTTCAACACAAGCACCTGTACAAGTCAGTTTAATATACAAATGACACATAATTCTTTACAAAACTCCAGCTAGCCATGCTGGCATATGTTACACATCCACTGCCCTACTTCTCCTTGCATAGCTGGCAATACCTCACTCCATCATAATAGGCAGAGAATGATTCACCTCATCTTTGCTGAGCTGGAATTATTGGAATGATTTGAGTGGGTAATGATATCATACAGGTTTTGGTGAGCTTAATGATATCATACAGGTTTTGGTGAGCTTGTATGGCCCAAAAATGTGAACTGAGAGAAAACATGGCTTTCCTATACATGTGGATACCAAGATATGTATAGTCTTCACTATATTTTATATGTGTATCTTTCAGAGACAAACTGGGAACACATTGTGTATCTCAAAGGCTTCTGCTTTCAGAATAGTGCAGCAGTTCCTTGACATACTCTTGGAACATTTTGATGAACATATAGGTTCATAGCTTCACAGGTTTATAGGTGAATACTAGGTTAACTGCCCTGAAGGACCATTTTAAGCCTAGCCAATAACCTGAGGTCAGAATCAAACCCTATATCGTGTGTTTATGAGGTGAAGACCTTAACCATTGTGAGAAATCCACCTCCCCAGATCTGCATTTTCCCTTTTCCAAAGATTCATGGTTTTAGAAGTGCATAGTTAATTACTAGGCTAGCTTTCTTAATAGGCCATTTTAAGCCTAACATATTTCCTTCCCAAAGATGAGAATCAAACACTGTACCTTGTGTCTGTGAGTCAAATACCTTAACCATTATACCAAGCTACAATCTTTTTTTCATCTTTTTCCTAATGTAATTGCAGAACTCAGCCAATATGAGCCTTTTACAGAATGGTACTCTTTCCTGAGGTGTTTGGTGTGATAGATTGCATCCATGTTGCTATAAAGGTCTCAAGTAGACTACAGTCAGAGAGGTACTAGGACAGGCAGGGCTAACATTCTATCAACTACTAAGTAGCGTGTGATGCATGGCAATGTATAACCAACCTATCAGCCAAGTATCCTGGCAGCACCTACTATTTTTACATTTGGAAAACAAGCTTACAGTGCCACGTCTTTCTACATGGTAGGATCCCACATGGTCACCTACCTTGTTGTAATGTTGTTAACTATGCTTATTTCTGTATCTATCGAATGACATAGGTAGCATTGAGTAATCACACCCTGTTTTGTTATGTGTCTCCTCCCTGTTTTTTTTTTTGCAGTTGTCAAATGCTACTCCTTGAATCTTGGCTAATGACACCAGTCCATAACCCCAATTGAGCTGCTAGGAGGGCTTTAACATCATCCCATCCCAGACACAGTCATTGAGTAAGTGTTTAGTTTTCTCAAAGCCTGTTTCTGTTTACTGGATGAGTCAGGGGACCCATCAATATCAGCCTGTTACTAAATGCAGAATGTTTGCTACCTGCTGTATTCTACACAACATTATCATGTTCAGGTCTGGTGTGCAACTGACACAGTCAATCACTGATAGTGACATAGCAAAAATATGTTACTTTGCAAAATGTTAAAAAACAACTTGGAAAGTCAGAGAACACATATTGAAGTTGTGCCAAGTATTTCTGGTTCCTACAAGGAAATAAGTATCAACAGTTCATCTCAGGAATTAACCAGGAATGGTAGACTGAATAGGATAACTGTGTTTCCTGTGTCTTTTAATTTTACTGATATGGAGTCTTTCAATGAAAAAAACTAGTAAAATTTCATAGAAAGAGTTTGTTTCATCATTAGAAAAGAAACTCTGTAAGTTTAAATCACTGACACAGGGTGGTGTTATTCTTGAGGCAGGCATCAAAATCAAACACATTCCACAGGGTTTAGGCTTCTTTAAAATCCCAAATGGTGTTAATCAGCAATACGCTGTATTTCCTGATATGTACAGTAATTTGCCAATGCAGGCTTTGTATTCATGGAGCTGATGGTTAAACAAAGCAGTCTCAACATCTTATATTCACCTCATATGAGAGATTTACAGACAAGTTTTTTTTCTAATATACAAGTCTTCAAAAACAATATAAAAATGAAAGCAAAGGAAGTTCCAGCATGATTGTTATGGCTTTAACAGTGATAATGTCTATCCATTTCCAAATAAGCCTTCTGAACAGATGACCAAACAAACTAGAAGAAGGTAGGTTTAGTTTCGGCAGAGGTTCAAAAATAGCAAAGCCAAAGCAGGCTGCGAATGATCACAGAGACTGGCTGATAAACATCATGCAAGTCTTCAGTAAAGTCCAAATGTTAATGACAACCTTGTGAAAGGTAGAAGAGATGATTCTTTAGTACATCGAACATGAATGAATAGGAAGGACCAACAATGGGCAAACAACAACATGATCTACAGAGGAAAGATGGGCGGTAGCAGTAGTACAAAAGCACAAATTCCTCATAGAAATTACACAATTGCATTTTAATATTGGAGTTCATTTTCATAAGCGTTTGAAGGAAACACTATTGGAACAGCTTGATAGGGAGGAATAAACTGGTTTTAATTAAATGAGTATTCTGAGTAACACAAACAATTTTCTTTTTCTACATGACTTGCAAGAGACAATGCCTCATTCATCGGGACATCTGATATAGATAAATAATGCTGCAAATGCTAACTTTAAGGGTTGTAACTTAGACATTAGTAATGAATTCTATGAAATAAAATGAATTATTTTTTAAGAAACTTTCATGGTTCTTCTCCAGGAACATTTTTATTGTTAATTTAAGAAATCATAAATTTGGTAGTACTGAGTGTTTCAAAAAGTGGTCATATGTTTTTGCTAAGAAAACATACTAATTTAATTAGCACAATTGCTTTTAATATATATTTAAGAAGACTGAATCTAAAATGTTTATTAGCAAACAAAAATTTGACAGATACTAGATTACATGTGAAAAACATACTGTAGCACCTTTAATCTTGTTTTGCATCCATCTGATTCAGCATTAAGAAAATGTGTGTAGAAGAATTCAAGGAAAATATTAATTAATGAACCCAGAGGGGTACCTGACAAACTAACAAATGATGAAAGAAAAACATTGCATAAATAAGTAGCAATAATGATCATAGATACATGAAAGCAGACAAAAGTGTAAGTTAAGTGTTTATGAATAGAGCTGATTATGTGAGAAAAATTGTTTGTTAAATAACAATAACTATTACATCACAGTTGAGAAGTGCAATGTTAATTTAGTATATCGGTTCATTGATATAGAACAATTAGATCTTTTGTATAATAAAGTTATCACAGCGTTGTTATATTACTTTATAAAAGTTGATTTTCCAATTCTTCGAAATACTAAGATATATAAAAATTATGTTGACCCCCCCCCTTTTTGACCAATTACTTTTTTAAAAAGGTCTAAAGCAGTATTCATAAGCATTTACTTGGATGATATCTATAATGAAATGATTAAAGATATAGCACATTCCTGAGAGATACTGAGCATTTTTGGATTTATTTAGAGAAATAAACAACATATGATGAAACTTTATAAACTTTATATTCAAGTATCCCACCAGATGAAGGACTTGACACAATGAACCAACATTTATGTTTTAACACAGAATTCAGCAATGAAACTATTGCAATACTATGTCCAGTAACATTTATATTATTAAATAACGTTTTTACATTTAATTAATTCTCATATTGCCAGATTTGAGATGTCACTATGCTTGCCAACATGACAGTTGCTTGTGGGAACCTCATTATGGCAAAATTTGAAAATGAAATTGTTTAATTTTAAGGTATGCATTTAAATTCTTTATTGGTGATATTCTTCAATATGGAGAAGAGAAGGATTTTCAAGAATGTTTGTTGTATTCAAAAGCCATAACAATTTTTTTGAGATTCACTTTCATATGGTCTAAAAGAAGTCTTATTGTTTTAGATATTACTTTGGAATTCAACAAATCCAATGATGTTTTACAAGCCAGTATATACAGAAAGTTTCAGTTTATTGATATGTACCTGCACAACTCCAGTGCACATCCACTTCCGGATTCTCGAAAGCTTGCATGGCGTGCAAGGTTGGTGCAGGAGCTCAAGCAGGCAATATGTCTGCCGTGCGATCCAGGAACAGCCTGCAGGGGCGTGCACAAGCCTTCCTGCACTAATCATGCACGGACAAAGCCCTTGTATGCAATTCACCCCATTTGCAGGAGAAATCTATGCAAGTGAGGTGATTTTTCAATCCAGGAAGTTTGGAACCGTCTGTGCAGGACTAGTGCTATCTGCAGAAATGTACTCGGTTAGTAACCGAGTAAATTTCTGCAAAATCCAAAACGGAGCTGTGACAGCTCCAAATAAGGCCTGCATATCATGTAGTACGCATGCCAATGGCCAAGTATAAGACCATTGGCATTGCAAACATTAAAAAAATATAAAAATCAACTTTTATTTTTTTTTAGCTGATCTCGGCTGTTTAAGCATAGGGCAGCAGCGCGCAAACGGGATCGGGGGGAAAATAAAATGAACCTAAATTAAGCATTCTAACTAAAATCAGTATTCTGCCATGCAAGTCAATGGCAGGCAGAAGACAACATGGCCAGTGAGTAGTGGTTGCTAAGGGAGAAGGCTCAGTGTGAGACATGTAACTATGCATTAGCAGGCAATCCTATGCAAATGAAGGGAAGGATAGTGAATCCCAGTTTTCCCCATCATGTGAGCCAGGTCCCAGCAGTGTAAGAGTAGGAATAGCTTGGTGCAATCCTAGGAGTTAGGTGACATCATGGGGGGGTGTCAGGCATACTGTAAGCAAATTGGAGCCCTGTGGCTTGGGTTTGCTCCTAGCTTAGCACAGCTAAGCTAGGGGGGTGTGTCCAAACCTGCTTAGCACTCTTTACAAAGCCTAAGTGGGTGTGCGCGCCATGCACCAGGTTTTACATGAAGAAAAAATATGTTAAACCAGGAAATAGCAGCACTGTGCACATTTGAGCACTGTGTTTGCATGGCGTGCAACCAGGCTTAAACAGGAAGACAATGGGAAGGGAAAACAGCAGTAGGAAGGTAATCAAGGAGAACTAGCTTGTCTGGCAGGTGAAATGTATCAGAATCAGCCAATTACACAGGCAGCAGAGCAGCCCAGCAGCCGAGCCCAGAACACTACTATAAACTATGCAAACACCTTTCCCTCTGGTTTTTCCCCACACTCTACACCACCGGTGTATACAAGTGGGGAAATTTTAACAAACAAACCTACAAAATGAGAAGGGCTGCAGCAGGCAACATAGAACAACATGTGCAAGAGGCTGATGGTGGTGAGGATGTGAATGCTGCCGATCAACCCACAGTGAGGAGATGGAGAAGAGTGTACAAACGCAGGGTAACCTACCAGGGGCTACATGAGCTGGAGACAGTGGAGTGCTATAGGGTGGACAGAGACCTCCTACAGCAAATTGTTGAACTGTGCCGGCCACACCTGACACACCAAGCTGACCGAGGGGAACCCATCCCAGTGGATACCAAGGTATGTGTAACCCTAGGAATACTAGCCACAGTTACCTCCCAAAGCTAAACTGGGGATATCATGGGGATCTCACAGGCATCAGCATCCAGTGTATTCCACCAGTTCCTGGATGCCATGTCAGTACATGCTAGTGAGCATGTATATTTCCTCAACACCCGTGAGGTGTTGGCCAGCAATATGCATCTCTTCCACCAAATAGCAGAATACCCTGAGGTAGTGGAGGCTATAGACTGCATGCACATATGCATCAAAGCACCACCTGGTGATCAGGATAGGGCCTGCATCAACCGCAGGGGCATCCCCTCCATCAACTGCCAGGTCGTATGTGATGCCCAGGGCATTATAATGAATGTGTGTGCTGGCTGCCCTGGAAGCTATGATGATTCCCACATATGGCATCTGATGCAGCTGTACCAGAGATTTGCCAATGGGGACATCCCCTATGGTCACCTAGTGGGGGATGCTGGTTACACACTGGAGACGTGGCTGATGATACCCATCAGAAATGCACACACACCTAAACAAGAATGCCATAATGAGGCACACACACAGACCAGACTTATAATACAGCATGTGTCTGAGATGCGCAGGTCACAGTTCTGGTGTCTGGACAGATCCGGTGGAGCCTTGCAGTACTCACCAGCTACATGTACCCAAATTGTTATGGTATGTGCCTTGCTACACAATATGATCCTGCAGAAACAGCTGCAGCAGGAACAGCATGGGGCAGGGCCACACAGCCCGCCACCAATGCCAAGGCCTGCACAAGCACAGAGTGACTCGGAGGAGGAACAACCTGAGCCTGCCCCAGTAGGTAGATGGAGGCATTCCCAGTATGCCGAGGCTGCTCTCTCTCTCTGACTCACACATACAGTAAAAGGGATGCCAAACATGACACTACCTGTGCTCAACCATGTATAGGGAGTGTACTATGTGCATCTAACATAGGCGGTGCTCCAGCACCATCTGCAAGTGTGGCACACCCTCAAGGTAAGTCAATCAATCTACCAATTGCCAAATGGAGTAGAATGTGTCATTATCTGTATCTATGGAATGGATGTGAGCATACAAGGGAATAGGGTGGCTGAATGTTATGGCAGCAGATAGTAGACACCCATAGTGGCACCATGACATCTGTAACACATACTGGACTCACCATAGTAGCCAGTACTACACAGGATGACAAAACCCACTGCAGGAAATGTGCTGAGTGACATGTGTGTCCATATGACCCACACATGCCAGTCAGGGCAGTTCACATAACCAACAACAGTCTCAGCCAGCAGGACAGGTGTAGACAAACCCAAACAGAGCCTGTGCTATGGTCCCTGAATGATGGCTATGATTAATGTCCCCCCCCCCAGGCCTACACAGACAGACTACAGCAGATCAGGCAGTAGGATGTTAGTTCTGAAGGGTAGGAAGTCAGACACTAATATGTAGGGCATCCAAAGCTATGATCTGTAGTACACTGGTATGCCTCTAGTCAACACGATAGGTAAGAATACAGAATGAAATGGAGTACCTGACATACCAGTACAGTCATAGCAAATGTGTACAAGTGGCAGGTGTGCCCCTCCATCCTACGTAGTAATGTAATAACAGTCAAGTGTGCCCCCCAATCCTGTGTAGAAATGTAGAAATAGACAGGTGCGCCTCCCCCCCATCCCATGTAGTAATGTAATAACAGTCAGGTGTGCCCCCCATCCTGTGTAGAAATAGTCAGGTGAGCCCCCCCCCCCACCCTAGGTAGTAATGTAATAACAGTCAGGTGTGCCTCCCCCAACCCTATGTAGAAATGTAGAAATAGACAGGTGTGCCCCCCACCATGCAATAATGTAAGAACAGTCAGATGTGTCTCCCCCCATCCTGTGTAGAAATGTAGAAATAGTCAGGTGAGGCCACCCCACCCTATGTAGTAATGTAATAACAGTCAGGTGCGCCCCCCCAACCCTGTGTAGAAATGTAGAAATAGACAGGTGTGCCCCCTATGTAGTAATCTAAGAACAGTCAGGTGTGCCCCCCAACCCTGTGTAGAAATGTAGAAATAGTCAGGTGTGCCCCCCCCATCCAACATAGAAATGTAGTATCAGTCAGGTGTCCCCCCCCATCCTGTGTAGAAATGTAGAAATAGTCAGGTGAACCCCCCCCATCCTATGCAGAAATGTAGGAACAGTCAGTGCCAAATGCTTGATGAATACCCTGCAGAAACAGCATGCCACCTGTCAGTGTAAACACAAAAGTCAGCACTGCAGTACTAACTACCTGGACTCGATTCACACATTAAATACAGATGGGCATACTGGGCATGCTCACACACAGGGCAATGTCAGTCAACAACATACTGAATGGTCATACTGGGCATGATTATAGGTTCATAGGTAGGTACTAGGCTATCTGCCTGAGGGCATTTATAAGCCTAGCCAGAGTGTGTCGACTTTTGCCGCCCCATTGATTAATTAACTGATCCTCGGTCAAGCAGAGTCAATGAAGTGATCCCAGGGGTGTATTTTCTGTTACCCATCCACTCGTCAAGGTTTCTCTTGAAGAGTGTTAGTGAGGGACTCTGCCTCATGTAATTTGGAATTCTGTTCCAAAGCATGGGGAGTCTCTGTGACAGGAATCTATCCCTCCAGCATGTTCTATTTATTGTTGTGGTGAGATTTAGCTCACTAGAGCGTGTGGCTCGCAGTGACTTGGATTTCTTTAGGTGGAGCATGTCTGTCAATTCTGAGTTGGACATGGCTTTGTAAGTCAGGCAGAGATCACCTCTGAGTAAGCGATATGCCACTAAGTAGAGCCGGAGCTTTTTCAGTCGGGCTGCATAGGACATATGTTTGAGGCCAGTAATCCTCTTGGTGAGGTACTTTTGTGGTCTTTCCAGATGTTGGAAGTCTCTTGTGAGGTACATCCCAAATGGGGCATTGTACTCTACGATGGGTCTAATGAATGACGAGTAGAGGGGCACTATAACCTCTTTATTTCTAGATGCGAACCCTTTAGCAATTAGATGGGCCATATAGAAGGATTTCCTAACTACTTTGGCAATATGATTGTCAAAGGAGAGATTACTATCTACCTGGGTCCCTAGATCTCTTATTACCTCTTCTGTATTAAGGGGGCTGCCACCTATGTGGTAATTCGTGGGTGTTTTGTTTTTCCCAAATAGTATGACTATGCATTTTTTGCCATTTAGCTTGAGGCCATGACTTTGACACCAGGTGTCCATCTCAGTAAGGTCCTTTTGGAGGATGTCCGTATCACCCGGAGAGTCAATTATGGGGGTCTATATCAGAATATCGAAGTTTTAAAACTTCGAATGTTCTAATATTGACCCGCTTTAATTGAACACTAAAAATAGCGAAGCTGCAGAACACCGAATTCTTTCCTAGGGAAATAATTTGGTTGGCCGGTTTTGTGGCTTCGCTATTTTCAGCGCTGTGGTGGAGATTTATGGGTTGGGTTGAGGTAAGTGTACGATTGTGTGGTTGTTAGGATTAGGGCGCTGGTTAGGTGAGTTAGGGTTAGGGCACGGGTTAGGTGAATTAGGTTTAGGGGAGGGTTAAGTGAGTTAAGGCGCGGGTTAGGTGAGTGTGCGATAGTGACGGACCTTAGGGTTAGGGTTTGGGTTAAGGTAAGTGGATAGATAGTAGTGTATGTATAGTATGTATAGTTTAGTGTAGGGTTAGTTGTAGGATTATAAGTGTATGTGTGTGTGTGTATTGATGTTTTTTAGGTGTGCTTGTGTTGTGGGTATGTGTTTCTTAATAGCAAATTTTTTTCCCCAAGGAAAAAATTCGCTGTTCTGAATGTTCAATATTATGTGGTTTAGATATTTTAGGTTTGATGAAATAGCTTTCGCTATTTTCATCTTTTGATAACATGATATAAACGCAATTATGGCTCCCAGTTTGCAGTCATCAGTGAACTTGGTTAGCCATAGTCCTCCTGTGTTTGCCTGTACTTCTGAGAAGTATATGCCGAACAGTAGGGGTCCCAGGACTGAGCCTTACAAGACACCACTTGTGACTGGTTTAGAGTTGGATCTAGAGCCCGCTATTCTTATCGTGTGAGTTCTGTCTGTAAGCCAGTTGGCAACCCATCTCATGATGTAGGGGTTTATATTCAGGCTGGTGAGTTTTTCTGTAATACCCGAGTGGGGAATGGTGCTGAAAGCCTTTGCAAGGTCAAGGTAGGCTGTGTGAACCACCTCTCCCTCGTCTATGGCCTTAGTGACTGTCTCAAAGAAGTCAACCAGGCTTAGTAGGCATGATCTGCCCTTAACAAAGCCAAACTGGGTCGGGTCAAGTGTTTGGAGGTTCCCAATGTCTTTGTTAATGAGTTCCATGATGATGGGCTCCATAGCTTTGCAGACCAGGCTAATCAAGCTTATGGGGTGATAGTTACCAGGGTCAGTTGTGGCCCCTCCTTTGTGGAGATGAATAACCATTGCTGTGTGCCATTCTATGGGCGTGTAGCCTGTGGAGAGGCTGAGGTTGAACAGCGTGTTTAGGTGGGGAGTTAGTTCGTTCTGTAGTTCGTGCAAGACGTAGCCTGGGACACCATCTGGTCCCATTGGCGCTGTGTTTTTTGGCTTTTGAAAGGGCTGTTTTCACCTGTGCGTCTGTGATTTTTGGGACACTACATTTCTCCAGTATTATTGTGGGCCATTTTGGAGGTGAGAGGGGGGTGAAGTTTGCACTGAATCTATCTGCCAGGATGTTGGCAATATCAGTAGGTTCAGTATATGTTGTGCTGTTTTGCACTAGTTCAGTGCATATCTGTGAGTTGCCACTTAAATTCTTAACATGGCTAAAGAAGGTTTTGTGGTTATCCTTTGAATCCTTGGCTATTTTTCTTTCAAAGTTAGCCTTGGATGATTTCATGAAGGACCTTAGTTTCTTACTGATACTGATCAGGGATGTCTTTCCTTCTTGGGATTTGCTTTTTTTCTGAACTAGTTTCCTCCTTCTATTGTATAGCCTGTTTATTGCAGGGGTCCACCAAACTGGTTTTCTTCTCTTAGAGGAGTCGGTCTTGGTTTTGCTAGGAATGGCACGATCCATGCATCCTTGTAGGTGCTCATAAAGTGCATTTGTAAAGGTTTCTGCATCATGGGCAGTGTTATCCTTTAGCGTGGGGGCTGTGAAACTTACCACATCTGTCTTAAGTAAGGTGAAGTTTGCTTTAGAAAAGTTTTTTACTGTGGTTTCCTTAGTTGGGGGTGGTGGTGGGGTATGGACATCCAGAGTGATTAGTTTATGGTCTGATCTAACCAGTGATGGGTTGACCTCCAGTGTGGAACACCTGTCGCCCATGTTGGTGATGACCAGGTCCAATAAGATTTCACCTCTGGTAGGGGAGTTTACCAGCTGATCCATGGCAGTTGAGTTGATGAATTCCAGGAAGCGCTGGGCCTGGGAATTTGTACTCGAGTAGTTTTCCCAGTGAATGGTAGGGTAATTGAAATCGCTGAATATCAGGGTGTTCGGTAGGGCCTTCATGTTTTCCAGTGTCTCCAGAAAGGTGGAGTGGTGGTCCTGGGTCATGGCGGGTGTTCTTTAACATGCCACAATTTGCATTGCAGATTTGCCCAATGTTAGTTGCACATGGATGATCTCAGATGTATCATGCTGCACCACTAACCTGGAGGTGTTATGTGCTATGGAGATTACTGGGCTACAACCTTCCCAGAGGTGTATTTTTAGGTGGATGACATCATCAGCCTTGCCAAAGTTGAGTATTTGAATTGTAGTGAGTGTGACTACCCTAAAAAGCATGGCTCTTTACACAGACAGATACACATACAAACACTTGCCAAGTGTGGGATTAGAATAGCTATGTAACTAATTTATCACACTACAGCAGTACACAGTTACAGGATGCACTACGGAGATTACGGGGTGTTATGTGCTATGGAGGTTACTGGGCTACAACCTTCCCAGAGGTGTATTTCTAGGTGGATGACATCAGCAGCCTTGCCAAAGCTGAGCATTTGAATTGTAGTGAGTGTGACTACCCTAAAAAGCATTGCTCTTTACACAGACAGACACACATACAAACACTTTCCAAGTGTGGGATTAGAATAGTTATCTAACTAATTTATCACACTACAGCAGTACGCAGTTACAGGACGCACTACAGAGATTACAGGGCTATAATCGCACACTTAAACACATGAAGGCCATGTCTGCAAACACCAGTGGACCAGACATATCTGGCGGTCACAGTTGTTAGTGCAGACACTCGTCAGTATGCACCACTCATGCCTTGCACACACAGTGGATAGGAATACAGACATATATGTAAGGACAACACATTATAATAAGCCAAAGGTAGATGTACATAGATATATGGAAGAGAGTGACTTTGACAAGGAGCCATCCAGGCCTGTCCCACCTGGCACACAGCCAAAGGGTCCCAACTACATGAGAGTCAGATATCACTCGCTGCAAATACTAGCCACCAGTATCTGGCAGCATTACAGACTGTGTGGTGCACGTTCCAGCTGTGCAACATGACTGTACAAGGAAGTAGTCATCTAGCAGCTGTATACACGTGCCTGTGAAATATGACCCTGTGTGTGCCTGCATGTGGTGTGTCAACCTCTAGATGAATGGGTTATGGCCCATGCACACACACTGCCTTCCCCATAGCCCTACTATGACAAGCCTGCTGAGGTCATCCACTGTGAAATACACCTTTGGGAGAATTGCAGCCTAGTAATCTCTGTGGTGCATCCCATATCTTTCCACTGCTGTAGTGTGATAAAATAGTTAGGTAGGAATTCAAATCCCAGACATGGCAACTGTGTGTGTGTGAGTGTGTGTGTAGAGAGCAATGCTTTTTAGGGTAGTCACACTCCGTACAATTCAAATGCTCAACTTTGGCAAGGCTGCTGATGTCATCCACCTAGAAATGCACCTCTGGAAAGGTTATAGCCCAGTAATCTGTGAAGCATGTCCTGTAACTGCGTACTGCTGTAATATAATAAATTAGTTAGGTAGCTATTCTAATCCCAGACTTGGCATCCTGTAACTGTGTACTGCTGTAATGTAGTAAACTAGTTAGGTAACTGTTGTAATCCCAGACTTGGCAAGTGTTTGTGTCTGTGTAGAAAGCAATGCTTTTTAGGGGAGTCACACTCCCTACAATTCAAATGCTCAACTTTGGCAAGGCTGCTGATGTCATCCACCTAGAAATACACCTCTGGGAAGGTTATAGCCCTGTAATCTCTGTAGTGCGTACTGTAACTGCGTAATGCTGTAGTGTGATAAATTAGTTAGATAGCTATTCTAATCCCACACTTAGCAAGTGTCTGTCTGTGTAAAGAGCAATGCATTTTTAGGGTAGTCACACTCACTGCAGTTCAAATGCTCAACTTTGGCAAGGCTGCTGATGTCATCCACCTTGAAATACACCACAGGGAAAGTTGTAGCCCAGTAATCTCCATAGCGTGTCCTGTAACTGCATTCTGCTGTAGTGTGATAAATTAATTAGGTAGCTGTTCTAACCCAGACTTGCCAAGTGTTTGTGTGTGTGGTCTGACTCTGTATGTGTAGAGAGCAATGGTAATGCTTTTTAGGGTAGTCACACTCCCTACAATTCAAATGCTCAACTTTGACAAGGCTGCTGATGTCATACACCTAGAAATACACCTCTGGGAAAGTTGTAGCCCAGTAATCTCTGTAGCGTGTCCTGTAACTGTGAACTGCTGTACAGTGATACATTAATTAGGCAGCTGTTCTACTCCCACACTTGGGAAGTGTGTGTCTGTCTGTCTGTGTAGAGATCAATGCTTTTTAGGTTAGTCACACTCCCTACAATTCAAATGCTCAACTTTGGCAATGCTGCTGATGTCATCCACCTAGAAATACACCTCTGAGAAGGCTGTAGCCCAGTAGTTTTTGTAGTGTGTCCTGTAACTGTGTACTGCTGTAGTGTGATAAATTAGCTAGGTAGCTGTTCTAATTCCAGACTTGGCAAGTGTGTGTGTGTGTCTGTCTTTGTAGTGAGCAATGCTTTTTAGGGTAGTTACCCTCCTTATAATTCAAATGCTCAACTTTGGCAAGGCTGCTGATGTCATCCACCTAGAAATAAACTTCTGGGAAGATTGCAGCCTAGTAATGGCTTTAGTGCATCCTGTAACTGTGTACTGCTACTGATGTAGTGTGAAATCGAACTTTGGTATGGTTCTTTTCCCACCCATGGCAGTTCTGTGTGTTTCAATGTCTGTGTAAGGAGCAAGGCATTATAGGCTAGTCACATTCAGTACAATTCAAATACCCTACTTTGACAATCCTGCTGATGTCATTCATTGTGAAATACACCTTTGGGGAAGGACTCCTCCAGTAATCCATGTGGTGCATCATATAACAGCTCCATGCTGTAGTGTGATATAGACTTCTATTAGGGATTCTATACCCACACATGTCAGTTGCAGATGTTTTGTGTGTGTGTCACTGTCTGTGTAGGGATCAATGCATTTTAGCCTAGACATATTCACTACAATTCGAATGTCCTACTTTGGCAATCCTGCTGATGTCATCCAATGTGATATACACCTTTGGGGAAGAGTACTCCAGTAATCTCCAATGTCCTACTTTGGCAATCCTGCTGATGTCATCCAATGTGATATACACCTTTGGGGAAAGAGTACTCCAGTAATCTCTGTGGTGCGTACTATAACTGCATAGTGCTGTAGTATAATAAACTAGTTAGGTAGAGTGTGTGTGTGTGTGTGTGTGTGTGTGTGTGTGTGTGTGTGTGTGTGTGTGTGTGTGTGTGTGTCTGTGTGTGTGTGTGTCACACCTGGGCCCAATATGGAATGGGTTTTGCAAATTTCTTATAAGGTGGCCCTAGTAAATATCACAATGTCCACTGTACAGGGATAACAGATGTGAAATAGCTGAGAGGGTGGGGTACAAATCCATACCCATACATGTGACATCAAGGCCAGGCAATCACAGTTAGCAACCCCGGTATTACCCAGAGCACACTCTCAACCCATGTCTCATATACACACACACACACACACACACACACACACACACACACACACACACACACACACACACACACACACACACTCACACACCTAGGCAACAGCCAATATGTGGATAGTACACTGCATATTGGCCACTGATAGTAACTATGGAGTGATTGCAGTGGGCTACAGAGGGCATGGCACCCTGTCCATCTGTCCAATAGGCATGTACATATAGACAGTGCACCTTCTCCATGTTCCCCACTAGGCACCTGCAACACCTGTGGTGTCATCACATGTGACCCACAAAGGACATATCATGCCTGAAAACATGTATGGTTAGATGTCAGTGACACTAGGGAATGCCATTAGCATGCTATCATGTTAGGTGCAGAGTAAACCTGCTGTTCATTACCAGTTCCTGCCACAGGTGGCCAAGACTGGCACATCTGATGATAATCTGTATACACAACATGGGCCAGACATCTGTCCAATAGGCATGTACATATAGACAGTGCACCTTCTCCATGTTCCCCACTAGGCACCTGCAACACCTGTGGTGTCATCACATGTGACCCACAAAGGACATATCATGCCTGAAAACATGTATGGTTAGATGTCAGTGACACTAGGGAATGCCATTAGCATGCTATCATGTTAGGTGCAGAGTAAACCTGCTGTTCATTACCAGTTCCTGCCACAGGTGGCCAAGACTGGCACATCTGATGATAATCTGTATACACAACATGGGCCAGACACCCCAGGTACAGTTCCACATGTCGCTGTACATGCATGTGGGAGGTGTACACATCCCAGATACCGTCCATGTCATGGACTAAGGAACACATACATGGCAAGCGATGCACAACATTGGGCACACGCAGTAGTCACCCAGCTGACTGGATGGTGGTACCCACCTGTGTGAGAAAATGCAGAAACTACAGCCTTGAGCCACAATGCAGACCATTGTCATGTGGCCTGATGCCAAGGTGTACCCATCACCTAGCTTTGTATAGCCATCTGGCACAGTTGACCACCACACACCCGTGCAGAAATGCACCCATGCATGTCAGTACTGGCACCATGTGTGTTTGTGTGTGTTGTATGATGGGTATGATCACATCCACACTCACTACAACCCCCATTGGCATACTGAAGCATGCTGTCTGATGTCAGATACCTCCCCATACCCTTTGTGCATATAATCTCCGTATGGCCCATGTGGTGCATGTGACACATGCACAGTAATGTGTTATGGCAAACTCACTAGTGATGAGTTGTAATCCTGGCCCTGTCAAGTGTGTCAATGTGTGTGCGCCCCTGTGAGAGTGTGGCTGTGTTGATGCTAGCACCTGTTCATGTGGACAGGCACGTGTACTACACTTACCGTATAGCTACCATATCCCTGTTACAGATGTCACTCACTATCACATATATGTTCTGAGGGCTCTGCAGCAGGTAACCTATGTGGTGCATTCAATAACTACATAGAACTGTGATAGCACTACATAGTAATCAGGGGTTTGATAGCCTGTGCTGGTAGGTGTGTAACACGAACATGCTTAAGTTTTACTCTCCCACCCCTCCCTGCCTTGTCTTTGCCTCTGTCTGTCTCTCTCACTCCCTCATTGGTGGATGTGAAGACCTATACCTCCTTTGCTTAGGCAGCAGCATATGTACTTTAGGTAATACTCATGATCAGCTGATGGCCTCTGCACGAATTGCAGCCCTCCCCTAGCTGATTGCATGTGGAACAGCTGTGGTAACATTCCCATAGCCAATTACATGGAATCACACTCCAGTATCTAGGAACATCATGTTGGTGTTGGGCCTTTTCATTCACTGTGAGCAGGAACTCGATCTGTTATTGGGCAAACAGCATCTCAGATGGAGTGGGGATTTACCTCTGACACATACACTGTGGAAACAGGCCAACACACAGGAGGGAGATGTGCCTGACCTGACTACAGACTGCAAGTGCTGCTATACTGCATTCAGAGTAATGTTGGTTTAACAGGGTGTGTGCGGATATGGCTGTCCTACATGTATTAATACCTGCCATGTCAGTTCTACGTTTATGAGGACTCCCCATCTGTAGGATCATCTGCAGACCGGGCAGTGTGTGACGCCTTTGGTTTCATGTGTTACCCACAGAGCATGTATCTGTGAACTGCAGAAGGTAGTGTGAGGATTGCAGTCTGTAGATGGTGAAAGCCGTGAGTTACTGACTTCATATCCCTCATAGGACATATGTTTAATTAGACCCTGTTACAACCGTAAATGTATGATGTTATCACATCAACATGTCAATATTGGCCCTGTGTATGTGCTTCCAGCAACAGCTCATTCAACCTTTGCACATATGTCATGCATGAAGAGGTGCCTATTTGCTGTACACCATAATTAGTGTCATCATATCTGATAACAAGCCAGTGAGATAGTAGACTGCTACGCATGTTATGTACAGTAGGGGTTATATTTGATGGCATAACCTGGACATTCTGTGGTTGTTTGTATAGTACTGAGGTCTGTGTACATACGGTGAATGTTGACAGTGTGTGTATTGTTAATATGTACCTTGGCCTGTGTACAGACTGTGGTAGATGTCATCATCCTAGGTCCCGTCCTATCTGATGTTACATGCTGCTCCACTGTATGTTACCGTATTGGCTTACATATTTGTAGGGCCATACACACACATGTCCCATACCACAGACGGGCATCAGACCACACTGTGTAGTGGCCCAGAATATATAGGGTTAGTGTGTGAGTGGCAAATATGAGGATGGTGTTGAAAAGATAGTCCATATACTGTAATATTGTGCTAGCTTACCATATTTGGCTGTGGCTGTGTTCACATTGGTTGTAGTTATGCACTTTCACAGGTGTATCTTACCCTGTGCTGTGACATGCCTGTAGAGCCCGCTATATATGCAGGTACATGTGCATTCCCCCATAGGAGATGTAGGCCAGTGTTGCGCCAGTCTGCCTGTAGCCTGCACAGTGCTTTGTTACATGCCTAGCAGCTTAGTGTACTTACCCAGTGAGGTGTCATGTCCAGATACTTGCCAGATATGCTGCTGCCAGGCCTCCCTTAACAGTCATGTATGTCAGACAGAGCTGTGGGATGCTGTACAGATGTATGTCAATATCTAGTGGGTAGTATGTGTCCATGGCACCTCTGTACCAGCAGTTATTATGTGTCAGGACAGACAGGGGTGTGTGAATGCATAACCTGTGGGGGCAAATGTATACCAGTCGTTATGTGTTATACCCATCTACATGATTAACATCCATATTGTCAGGCTTGGTCCACATGTTCTGCACTAAGGGGGTCTGTGTATACCTCTGGACTGTACAGAGTGTGTCAGAATGTCCACATCTGTTGGCCAATATCTCTGCTGTAGTCCACAGGAGCATTACGTGCTTGCAGCGTGTACTATGATGTCCTTAGGATGTCTGTCAGTAGCCAATGGCACACATGTGAAAAGCAGATGTGACCTCCCACACACACAATATCTGTGAAGACAATCCCTATTACAGTAGCAATAGTCTGCTAATGTACCTGCTATACATGCCTGACATCCCCTTGCACTACGAAGGTGGGACTATAGGGGCTGAGGTAGGGTTACACCCCATGTTCAAGACATATGGTGAATATATATGTACATATGATTATCCAGATATCTATATAGATAATTACACATGTACATATCGACATATATAGATGGGTGGGTATATGTACATAGATATGCATATACACACCCAGATATATACATATACAGAGCAGTATATGTCTACACATATACAGATAGAGATACATATGCACTTATATGTATACCACACTGCCATGCCTGTCAGCAGTCCACTGCTGTTGTATCCCCCACACATATGGTGGGGCTGGGGTCATATATGTGTGGGCTTCACCTACACAATACATGTGTGCCCATATGCACTCCAGAGGCCAGTGTATGCAACAGTGGTATATGGCCCTGTATTACTAAGTCTAGGAGGGGGTATGCACCATACATAACCTAGGCTGTTACAAAATGTGGGGGTATCAGGGGTGAGCTGCCTTAAGGTATCTGGATGTATAGTACCATACATCACCTGTCTTGACATTACTTACATAAAAGTGGTTTACTGCAGGCCTACTGCCTCCTACCATACAGACTGTTCTGTTTGCCAGTGTGTCTGTCTGTCAGTTATGCCTTGTTATGTAACAGTTACATCCCATTTGGCCAACTGAAGTCTTTACCACCTAGTGATTATGTACAGAGTGTAGATAGAGGCTGCTGGACTATACACCTACATCACTTACTGTTGATTGTGTGGTATCCTGTGACCCAGTCTGTCTTTACTATTGTACGATTTGAAGGGCTTGGCCTGGGCAGCAACAGTTGTGGACCTTTCCAGACTACTGTATTAGTATAACTGTTTCACAGTTGCATTACTCTGTTGATATGGATGTCAGTGTCTAAACAGCTATATGACATGGTATATAAATCTGTAATAGTGCACAAATAAAGGTATTCCATTTCTGCAAACCTGTGTGTGGTGTTTATCCTATGACCTCTCTGTGGGTATATGTTGCAGGCAACGAATGTTCATAGGTTCATAGGTAGGTACTAGGCTATTGGCCTTAGGGCCTATATAAGCCTAGCCAAACAGTACCTTGGCTTTTTCCACCCAAGAAAATTATTTTCCTGTGCCCCTGTCAAGCAGAGCCACAGAAGTGATCCCTGGGGTGAATTTCCTATCTCCCATCCAATCATCAAGATTTTTCTTGAAGAGTGCTAATGAGGAGCTTTGTTTGATATAGATAGGTAGTCTGTTCCAGAGTATGGGAAGTCACTGGGACAAGAATCTATCCCTCCGGCATGTTCTGTTTATTGTGGTGACAAGGTTTAGGTCCCTAGAGCATGTAGCTTGGAGGGATTGGGGTTTCTTTAAGATGAGCATGTCCAACAGCTGTGGATTTGACATAGCTTTGTATGTTAGGCAGAGATCGCCTCTGAGTAGGCAATATGTGATGGAGTAAAGCTGGAGTTTTTTGAGACAGTCTGCGTAGGGCATCTGTTTGAGGCCAGTAATCCTCTTTGTGAGGTATTTCTGCGGCCTTTCCAGTTGTTGTAGATGTCTTGTGAGGTACATACCATAAGGGGCATTGTACTCTATAATGGGTCTAATGAGTGATGAGTAGAGAGGAACAATGACCTCTTTTTTTCCTGGATGAGAAACTTTTTGTGATGATGTGTGCCATGTAGAAGGATTTCCTGACTACTGTGGCAATGTGATACTCAAAGGAGAGACTACTGTCCACCTGTGTCCCAACGTCTCATCACACTTTCAGTGTTAAGTAGACTACCACCTATGTGGTAGCTCATGGGTACAGAGTTTTTACCAAAGGGGATGACAATGCACTTTTTGGCATTGAGCTTGAGGCTATGGCTTTGACACCAGGCATCTGTCTCAGTGAGGCCCTTTTGTAGGATGTCCACATCATTAGGAGTTTTAATTATGGCTCCTAGTTTGCAGTCATCTGCGAACTTCATTAGCCAAATACCTTCTGTGTTAGCCTGTACTTCAGAATTTTTACCAAAAGGGATGACAATGTCATTTGTATGGGTGGCCCATCAAGTGTCCAGTTGTTAGGGTGTTAACTGTAGGCATAGTGACTGTACCATATTGTGTGCGCCTACTACATAAGTATCTTACTGTACATATCTCTGCATGTGTATGTGTAGTCACATGTATACCTATACATATATATATATATATATATATATGTATATCTGTATCTGCATATATGTGTCTGTGTATATGTATCCTGGGGATGTTGCTAGCTTCCACATTTTACATTTCCTATGAGAGACAGACTGTACTGCATGATATGTTATCAATACCAGCCTCACATCATACAGGTGGGATGTAGTACTGTTGACGTCTTGTGCCCATGTCGCGTCAGGTCCTGATTATGGGATCTGCAATACTTGGTAGTGTATTGCAGGGCAGACGTGTTTGGCTGTGGGGGTATATGCCAATTCGTACAAGACCATTAATGGTGCATGTGGACATATATGTTTCTCTTAATCTACCATTGCTATCTACAGATGTATGGCCATATCCACCTAGATATATATATATATATATATATATATATATATATACATATATATATATATATATATATATATATATATATATATATATATATATACATATATATATATATCTATATATATATATATATATTTATCTGCTTACATATATATATATATATATATATATATATATATATAAAACTATGTCAATATATATCTACATAGATATATATCTGCGTACATATATGTAACTTGCTGTGTATATGTAGACATATGGGTGTAGACATATAAAATGTGTCGATGTAGGCATTTGCATGTATATATGTTCATATATATTTATATATATATATATATATATATATATATATATATATATATATACATATATTGATATGTTGTATCTGTTTAGATATTAATATATTTACACACACATACATCTAAATGTTGGTATACACTCTCTGTACTGTTGCATGACTGGGCTAGATGATATGTTTCTGAAAACATCAGATTTATGTGTATCTGGCATGGCTAAGTGGTAAATCACTTTGTCTATGGTGTGCAGGGTCCTGGGTTTGAGCCTTGCAGAGGCTGTTTATTTTGTTGCTGGGCAGAACACAGGTAGTTGGATACAGAGTGATTAAGGCACTTTAAAGCAGTTATAAGCGAGTTTGCGTGGGTTTGTACAGAGGTAAGCAACTTCTGGTTACAGTTTCTTATACTCAGCTTCTAAATTACTTAATGTGTGTAGGCATTGCTCACCCCTGCGCAAACAGGCTTAAACCCACTTACTTCTGCTTAAATGTGCTTACTGCTGCTTACCCCCGCGCTAATTTCTTTAAAAGAAAAGAAAAAGGGATTGATAGGAAAGTGGTGAAAAAAAGGGCAGAAAGTGGGAAAGACAGTAGGGAAAATAGCTAGGGATGTGCAGGAATGGTGTAGGGAAGGTCATTAGCTGCCCATTTCTTCTACAGCAACAGCTGTGCATATACACTGAATTTGGAGGTAGATTTGGACACTCAAACCTCTGGGAGAGGGATGAGGACAACAATAATAAGTTGTAATGCCAGTTAGACCGACTTACATGTGTCCAGTGGACACGTGTGCGAAATGGACAGCTATGTATGGGGCATGATTTTTTTGTGGGAACAGATTGACCTTTTTCTTTTTTTTTTCAGGTGAGAGTGGGATGTTGGGGAGGGGTAGTAGGTATATTTGGGGAGGTAGGTTGGGTAGGTTCATAGGTTCATAGGTTGATACTAGTCTCTCAGCCTTAGGGCCTATACAAGCCTAGCCATAACAATTCCCTGGCTATTTCTTCCCACACTATTTACTTCCCTGGACCCCTGTCTAGCAGGGCAACTGACATGATCCCCGGGGTGAATTTCCTTTCTCCCATCCAATCATCAATGTTCCTTTTGAAGAGGGCCAAAGAGGCACTCTGCTTGACATGTATGGGCAAGCTATTCCAGAGTCTGGGGAGTCTCTGGGTCAGGAACCTATCCCTCCAGCATGTTTTGTTTATTGCGATGACAAGATTTAGATCCCTGGAGCATGTGTCTCTGAGAGATTGGGATTTCTTTAAGTGTAGCATGTCCAACAGCTCTGGGTTTGACATGGCCTTGTATGTTAAGCAGAGATCACCTCTGAGTAGACGATATGCGACAGAGTATAGCTGGAGTTTTTTAAGGTGGTCAGCATAGGGCATCTGCTTTAGGCCTGTGATTCTTTTAGTGGGGTATTTCTGTGGCCTTTCCAGTTGTTGCAGATGTCTTGAGAGGTACATACCAAATGGGGCATTGTATTCTATAATGGGTCTAATGAGGGATGAGTACAGTGGGACAATGACCTCCTTTTTTTCTGGATGAAAAGCCCTTAGTGATGAGGTGAGCCACATAGAAGGATTTCCTGACTGTTGTGGCGATGTGGTTATCGAAGGTGAGATGACTGTCCACTTGTGTCCCTAAGTCTCTTATCACACTTTCAGTGTTTAGTGTACTGCCACCTATATGGTAATTCACGGATACATGTTTTTTCCCAAAGGGGATAACTATACATTTCTTGGCATTGAGCTTGAGCCCATGGCTCTGGTACCAAGCATCTGTTTCTGTAAGGCCCATTTGTAGAGTATCCACATCATTTGGGGATTCAATAATGGCTCCCAGTTTGCAGTCATCTGCAAACTTTGTTAGCCAGAGTCCCTTAGTGTTGGCCTGTACTTCAGAGAAGTAGATGCCAAACAAGAGCAGTCCCAGGACTGAACCCTGAGGTACTCCACTTGTCACTTGTCTGGGGCTGGATTTGGAGTCGGCTTCTTTTACAGTTCTATCATATATAGTGTGGGTTCTATCAGTAAGCCAGTTTGCAACCCATTGGGTGACGTAGGGATTAATGCCCAGCTTAGTAAGTTTATCTATGATTCCAGAGTGGGGGATGGTGTCAAAGGCCTTGGCAAGGTCTAGATAGGCTGTGCGGACCACCTTACCCTTTTCCATGGCTCTGGAGACTGATACGAAGACATAAATCAGGTTCAGGAGACAAGATTAGCCCTTCACGAACCCAAACTGGGTGGGGTCCAGTGTTTGAAGGTTGCCAATGTCTTTGTTTATAAGTTCCATGATAATACGCTCCATGGCCTTGCAGATAAGGCTTGTCAAACTGATGGTACGGTAGTTTCCGGGATCCAAGGTGGATTCCCCCCTTGTGGAGTGGGATAACTGTAGCTCTGCGCCACTCAGTGGGCACGAAACCTGAGGTGAGGCTATGATTAAACATGACACTTAGTTGAAGTGCCAGTTCATATTGTAGTTCATGTAGTACACAGCCCGGGATGTCATCTGGTCCCATGGATGCTGTATTCTTAGCTTTGGAGAGTGCATTTTTTTACCTGTGTGGTCGTTATTACCGGAATTTGGCAATCTTCCGGTATTGAGATGGGCCATTTAGGGGGTGAGAGGGAGGTGAAGTTGGCAATGAATCGATCTGCCAGAATATTGGCAATATCCTTGGGATCAGTATATTTAATGCCATTCTGTTTTAGCTCAGAGCAGATCTGAGCATTGCCATTTAGATTCTTGACATAGTTATAGAATGCCTTGTGGTTGTCTTTGGAATCTTTGGAAATTTTATTTTCGTAACTAACTTTGGAGGATTTTATGAGGGATCTCAGTTTTTTACTGAGGCTGGTAAGGGAGTTTTTTGCATCCTGGGATTTTCCTCTTTTCTGCAACAGTTTCTTCCTTTTGTTGTAAAGTTTGTTTATGGCAGGGGACCACCAGATTGGCTTCCTTTTTTTGGATGAGAGCATCTTGGTTCTATTTGGGATGGCACGATTCATACATGAGTGGATGTGCTCATACCGTGCCTTAGTGTAGGATTTAGCAGTTGAACTTTCAGTTTCCGTCTGCATGGGTGTCATGAAATTTGTCATTTCTAACTTGAGTAGCATGAAGTTGACTTTGGAGAAGTTTTTTATGGAGGTTTCTTTACTGGGGGGTGGGGGTAGGATGTGGATGTTAAGGGTGATTAGCTTATGGTCAGACCTGACTAATGAGGTTAACACACAAGATGCATACAGGGGCTTTATATGACATGTGGGGGGTAAACACCTTAATGGGGAGGGGTGTTGGGATATCGGAAGCCTACAAGCCCCCTAGTGGTAACAGTGGGACTGAGGTCCCCACCCATGGGCAGTCACCACTGCACCTTCACAGCCCCAAAGGTGGCTGTGCTGGGGGCTGAGCCGCAGAGCCAGGCTGACTCTCTAATCGCAACATGTGGCCCTTGAGCTGGTGTAGAAGATCACCGAACTGCTCGTTGATCGCTCTACACACCACGACCCTGACCTGGCGACGGGTGACAGGTGCCTGTCTGCACCCACTCCCAGGAGAGGTGGGCAAGCCCCATCCCCTGAGGTGGTTCCACCTGAAGGTGGTGTAGGACCAACGGACAGGGAGGTCCAGGGTTGGGCCCCAGATATGCTTGTGCCCGGTGCCTCGGCCAGCTGAGGTGGGACAGGTGGGTCCGCTGGGACCGGCCTTCCCAAGCATGCCATAGTGTTTTGATTTCAACATCATATATGGGTTAGTAATAGTCAACACATTCCAGGGTTAGGTATAACAGCATGCATAGATATTCTCATTAACCCTGATACCAGATACGGAACAGTTGCATAGAAAAAAAAACACATACATATATGGGACCACAGTGGTAATAAAAACAGCATACAGGTACGTTGATGGCACCATGCCAACAATGTTGGAATAATTCAGTATGGCACATGCATGGGAACCATTAAAATATTTATCAAACAATTGGGCATTATCAGAGTCAGTACATACCAGTTGGGGTAGGTATGTTGATTATTGTTGGAGATAAGGTGGGGGGGTAGAGAAATATGTCAATTAACAAGTAGTATATTCCTGTACTCCACATTACTTTCCTAGTCAGTGCTGTTATCTGTACCTTACAAGTCTTAATACACTACCCTATAGACTTATATTGGACACTGATGTGGCTGCCGACATGAACCAGTTTTACCTGCAGTATACACCTCTTACCTGGTATAGCTGTGGAGAGAATGTTTGTTAACACTGACTAACTGTACACATACATCCAGATTCCAGGTTGATGTTTTGCACTATGCTATCCAACTCTTTCTGCACAGACTCTGGCCATGTGTTGACCACATACTGGTGTGCCTGGACATGTCTAGAATATTGCCCTCTTCCAACGTTAGTGTCCTGACACACACATATACATGCTTTCCTACACAGTTATATTATGTAGCACAGTGTGGGCGACAGTGACCAGTGATACTTTATTATTCAGAGAAACTGAAACACTCCCAATCCCCTACAATACCAAGGTGGACAGTACCAGTGCAGGTTATATCGGTCTATATTTCTCAGCACAGTGTTTGTATCCAACATACCTCTGGGAGCAGTGTTTGTTAGCACTACCTGACTGTTTCCGCACAAGGTTCCAGATTACACATTAGTATTATGTACATACATCTCACTCTGTTACTGTACACACTCTGTTCACAGCTTGACATCATGGGAGTGTAGATATGACATACTTGAAATATTACTCTCCTAACAGTTTTAGGGGTTGCTACAATGACAGGTGTGTTCTCATGATGGTTGACAATCACTTGTATTCCCTGTTTGCTGGCTACACATCTGGAATCATCCCACAGACTTACCAGGGGGACAGAGGGACAGGTAGCAGATATGGGCACATATACTGGACATTCTGGCCTCATGTGTACAGTTGCAGGTATGAATCTGTATGCAGTCTAATTCTACTCCCAAGGATTCAGATCATGGCTGTGTCTGCTACAACTTAAACACTGTCCATCTCAGTTGTGTCTGCTATATTGATATTGCTGTATATCTCCAATCTGCTTTCTGTCTTATTAACCCCTGTGCTTATGCATTCTGACACTGTATAACAACACTCTTATACAGATTTCCTAGACAGTTATATGTTGTAGGACAGTGTGGGTGACAGTGATGTGTAATACCTCATTATTCAGAGCAACTGCATATCATTCTTGTATTTCTGAGCACAGTGTTGGTATCTGATACACCTGTGGGAGGAATGTTTATTAGCACTACCTGAATGTTCCCACACACAGTACCGGGTTCCACATTACTATTATGCACATACATCTCACTCTGTTACTGTACACATTCTGACCACAGCTTAACAAGCTGGGGTGTAAATGGGACATACGTGGCTTCTTAGTCACTTAAGGTATTGGGGAGTTGCTAGTGTGCCAGGTTTGTTGTCATAGATGTGTGTCAATCAGTTGTATTTCCTGTTTGATGCTTATATGTCTGGGATCATCCCACTGATTTCCCAGGCGGATAGATTGATAGGCAATAGATATGGGCCACTTTAATAGACATTCTGGACATATCTGTACATTTGTGGGGTATGATTCTGTATGCAGACTACTACCACTGTCAGGATTCGAACCGTGGCTGTGTGCGCTAAAAAAACAACAGTTCACATCTCAGTTGCATGTGCTATTCATTTTTTGTTGCTTGCATTTTCCCTGTTTACTGTCTATGTGTCACTCAGTTGTACTAAATGGCCTTTGGGGATTACACCTGTCATATACAGGCATTCCTACACATTCAATTTATGGTGCATGGTGTGGGTAACAGTGTTTAATACTACAGTACTATTACATGATTGCAAATCTACATTACCATATGATACCAGAATATACACCTGCAGTCCAGCAGTTAGACTTATTTTGTCAGGATATTACACTTGTATTGCCATACAAACAATATGAAACTCTTCCTGCCATATTCTCTAGTGTATGCAGTACTTGCCTTGAACAATACAGGTTTTATACTAGCAATTAATTTACTACTACTTTTATTTTTATTTCCTACGACAGTAAAAGCATAAGTATTACTGACCTGCCTCGTGTCACAACAATGACAGGTGGCAGATGTAGGCCTCCTGGTTCTCGGCCCGCTCCGCTGCAGCTGTGGGGGACATAAGAGGAATATTTAGCCATACCTATCCATGATATACTTGAGCTGGCACTTATTACACACATACTGGGGTGATACTTACACACGTCTGGTACATCCTCTGATGCTCTAGCCTCTTGGAGCCACTCCTCCAAGAGGTCCCCCTTCTGCCACTTCAGGTCGGCATAGTGGTGCCTGACCTGCTCACCAGTTTGGGGTACGCCAGTGGCACTGGTGAGGTTGCGGGCGAGACGGTCCCAGGCCTCTGCCTTATATTGGGAGCCCTGGTACTGGCCCTGCAGCAGTCTATGTGCATGGTCTTTAACTAGGAGTCCTGCCATGACCTTGGACTCCTAGATGCACCAGCGCTATGCCTGAAAGTGCACTCCTTCTCCCCTTACTGCCATAGTGCCTGCAAGGGGAAGCTACAACCAGTTATGAGATGAATGTCCACCTCTTGGGTTTAAGTAGGGCCGATTTCCCACACTTTTCCGTGATTGGCCGGTTTTGAAAAGGCTACTCTATGGGCTAATCTGCTTGCCTAAGATTGGCATTGTTTAAAGGGGTATACCACTGGCACAGAGTTAGTTGGTCTACACATTGCTCACACCTCCTACGCTGGCCTGTGCAATGCTTAGCATTGCTTACATTAGACCTTCATTATAATGCATTTTTGGCATTGTGTTATTATTCATTACACCTTATATGTATGCCTGGTATCCCTGATTGATGTGTATGTACACTCTGTGGGGTCCTTGTGTTTTATTGGGGACTTCAACACTCTATTACAATTATACATCACTTCTGGGCTTACTGCTGTACTCCAGTTCACATATTTATGTTATGTAGTGGTTTATGGCACATATGACTGTATACTGATGCCTTTCACAGGTTCAGTTTGGTTATACTATGGTGGGGACATGTTTACTACTACTTCATTTGTCTGTACTTCTGGGATGGCTTGGTGGAAAACTACTGGGACTATAATGTATAGGGTCTTGGGTTCGAGACCTGCATGGCTGTTTATTTTGTTGATGGGCAGAACAAGGGCCGTTGGATACAGAGTGATTAAGGCACTTTTGAGCACTTGTAAGTGGGTTTGCGCGATGGTAAGCACTGATAACCTGCCATTACATCTGCTTACAGAGAGTCAGCTTTAGAATTGCTTAGCCAGTGTAGGCATTGCTTACTGCCACGCAGACAGGCTTACACCCACTAACTAGTGCTTAATTATGCTTACCACTGCTTATTTGTGCTTAGACCTGCTTACTAGTGCCTTATTCATTATGATACTGACACCTCATGTGCATTTACTGCAGTACTCCAGTTCATAAATATATGTTATTTAGTGGGTTATGCAACAAAAATATTGGTCATAACATGGTTTGCCATGTAAAATAGAATGTGCTGTAGTGGGACTCGAACCGGGAATGCCTGCTCGTTAGATGAATGCTCTGCCCACTACACTATTGCTATGCTGCTTCATTTGCATATATCTTCCTTGTTATCCTCTTCAGCCTTTTAAGCTGCTTTAACCGTATCTAAGTGATGGGCACATCCGCGCACTTAGTTAGCTTCAATCGGATTTAAAAAAAAATAGGGTTTCTTCATTTTATTTCTACATTCTGTTGCTGTTATACACTAGGGGGACTGTTGGTGGGGATATACAGACACCTGTGAGTGGTCTCGCTCATTGCATACCCCTTTCTACTGTTCTACGGTGCAGGGGCATGTTTATTCTGAGAGCTCTGATCTCAGACATGCCCCCTGCACTCTTACATGCTCTGTGTAAGCCTAGGAGCTCAGGCAGCGCACCTTATTAATATGCATGGCGGCTGCCATCCTGCTCCTAAATGGTCACTTCTGTGCAGGACTAAGCTAGTCCGGCACAGAAGTTTAGTAAATCCGGGGGCCAATATTTATAAAAAAAGTTTTATTAGGTGACACAGAGAGAGAGTTTCACTGCTAACAAGTGAACAAGATTTGCTTTTGAAAAATAAATAAATGAGTTAATACAGCTATTTATCAACAGAGATTACAGCATTTTTTGTAACAGACACAGCCAAAGATGTTAAGTAAGAGACATAATGAATGCCATTCTATTGCAAAAATAACATTAGAAAATAAAATATCTAAGCAGAAGGTATGCAATTTTGGTTCGATCAGATAATGGGTTAGTCATTAAAGTACCTCAATGTGTACACCTCTATGTACACTTTGGGGTACTTTTCCCCAATTCAGCAACCACCTTTACACAGGTTCATAGGTTCATAGATATATACTAGGCTAATGACCACCACAGCCTTTATAACCCTAGCCATGCAATCAAAACCAACTGTGCTCCTATGTATCATGGACATTTATTAGGAGGGTGTATGTTGGTTAGGAAATTTCTAGAGGTTATGGGGGTGGATATGTTGATTTGGGAATTACTGTCTGTCTCAAATTTCTGAGTTCCCATCCATTGGTCAAGATTATGCTTAAACAGGGTTAGGGATGAATTTAGCTTCACATGGATCAGGGTTCCTGTTCCTGAGCATGGGGATCCTCTGAGACACGTCTGTCATTCCAATATGTCTTATTTATGTCACATGCAAAATTTAAATCTTTGGATCTAGTGGTTCTGAATGATGTTCATTTTGCAGATGTGCAAAAGGTCCAGCATTGTATGCCAGGCATAGACCACCTCTCAGTAACCTGTAGGAGAAAGACTTTAAAGATAAGGCTTTAAGGCGATCCATATAGTCCAATGTGTTAATATCCTGGATTTTCCTGGTAAGGATCCTTTGTGGGCATTCCAGCTGTTGCGTATGCCTGGTCAGATACATTATAGTCAACGATGAATCTGATAATGGCCATACTAAGTGGCACTGTGACTTCTTTAGACCTGGATGCTATGGCCTTGCTCATTACTTGGGCAACATAGAATGATTTTCTTATGACCTTTGCCACATGTTGGTCAAAGGCCAGATTACTACCTACATATATTCACAGATCCCCAACTACCAGGTCAACTTTTAGGGATATTTTAATGATGGAGTAATTAGCTGAGGGAGGCAGTTTTCCCAGAAGGCATTACAGTGCAATTCTTGGTACTGAGTTTTAATCCATGACTTTGGCACAAGTCATTTGTCTGTGTTAAACCTTCTTCTAAGATGCTTGTTTCATGGGAGGAATATATGAGAGCTCCCAATTTGCAATTATCTATGAACTTGGTTATCCAGAGGCCCTTGAAATTAATCTTTAACTCTAAGAAGTAAATTCTAAATAGGAGTCCTAAGGTACCCCACTGGTGACCATTCTCTTAGTGGAAGTGGTATCACCAATCCTGACTTCCTGGGTCCTGTCTGTGTGTCAGCTGGTAATCCAGCAAGTTATGAAGGGGTTTATGCTTAGTTTGGAGAGTTTGTCACCTATACGCAAGTGGGGTATTGTATCAAATTACTTGAGCTAGGTCTATTTAAACATTATGCACGGTTTTCCTCTCATCCATTGCCTTGGTGACCTTTTCAAAGAAGTCCACCAGGTTTAGTAGGAATGACTTTCCCCAGACAAAGCCAGATTGTGTTGGGTTCAGTGTCTGAAGGTTGCCTATGTCTTTTTGATAATTTCCATGATAATTCATTCCATGGATTTGCATATTAAACTAGCTAGACTAATAGATCTTTAGTTTTCGAGATTGGTTAATGGACCACATATGTGAAGTGGGATAACCATTGCAGTCCTCCATTGTCACGGTACAAAGTCTGCTTTGAGGCTATAGTCGAAAAGTGACTAAAGTGATCTTGCTAGGTCATGTTTCAAGCTATTTGGTAGGCATTCCAGGTTATTACTCGGGCCCATTGAGGCTGTGTTTTTGAACTTAATGTGTGCTGCCAGGATCTGCTCCCTGTTAATATTTGGGGGGTGGGGTATGCTAGTGGGTATTTCATGGAACAGCAAAGTGGGAGTGGGGGGGTGAAGTTTGAGCTGAATTTGTAAGCTAATAAATTTGTTACATCACTCTCCTTAGTGAAGATGGCACCACTGACCAACAGTTTGGCACACTGGTGTGTCCAGCCTTTGAGGTTTCGGACATAGTTGTAGAAGTCCTTGTGGTTGTCTTTAACCTGTGAGGCTATCTTGACCTTGCAATTGGCATTGTTGGACTTAATCAGTCCTCTTAGTTTCCAGTTTAGTTTAATTAGAGAGCTCTCATCATTTTGGGAGTTACAGTTCCTAATTTTAGCTAGGCCTTTCTTCCTTTTATTATATACCCTGTTAAGGTTAGGATTCCACCAGTGTGATTTTTCTTTTATAGTTTGTTTTGGACTTCCTTTTATTTGGCATAGCAGCCTCTATACAGCCATTTACCTTATTGTGCAGGGTCACGGTGAACAATTCCACATAGGTTGCTGTGAACTTGGGGTTGGGAGGGCTACTGAACTTTGACAAACTATCACTTAATAAGATGTAGTTTGCTTTGGAATAGTTCATAACTCTTACTGATTTTGTTAGGCTTACACAGTTGATTTTTGTTTTGAAGGAGACAGCTTTGCAATCTGACTTCACCACAGAGGATGTGACACTGGTGGGGGTGGGGTGCAGCACTCTCCCTTAATGGTGAGTACCAGGTCCAGTATGTTTGAACCTCTGGTGGGTGTGCACACTATCTTATCAATGGTGTTTGTGTTAATAAAGTCAAAGAGTCATTGTGGCGACAAGTATGAGGCAGTGTAGGTTTGCCAGTCTACAGTTGGGTAGATAAAGTCTCCCATGAATAGGGTATATGGTTTAATGGTGAGTGTCTCCAGTAGATCTAGATATGATCTATAGGATTCTAGGGACAAAGAGGATGACTTATAGCTTGCCAGGATATGGTATGGTACTTTGTCTATGGTGATTTGCACATGGATAACTTCCAAGGCATTGTCCTGTTTAGCCAATGTAGAGTTGTGCTTGTTGCTAATATAAATTGAGACTCCATTGCCTTTTGTCCGTTTCTGTGCAGCTAATGGTCTAAATGTGTTTAAGGCACTGAAGTGTTGCACTGCTAGAATATTTTCTGTGGATTCAAACTATGTTTTAGTAATGGTAGAGATGTCTATATTCTTCAGAGTGAGGATAGCTTTAGGTTTCTTTGGATTTTATTTGCTTTGTTGGTATGTTTGTCAATTGACATTGCCTAAAAAGGCTCTAAGGGGTGGATAAAGTTTTGGTTGATATTTAAAAGCCTAGAGGAGACAGGTGCAGACAATCTTTTACTAACCATGTCCTCCCATGTTGACAGATATTGAATCCCCTTGGAAAGACACCAGTAACTAAGCCACTTATTGAAGTCAATCATCTTTTGTTTGTATTGTGGCATTATTCGTGGTGAAGGTAGAATGTTGCTCAATGCAAGGCACATACCTACCTGAGATGTACATACACTCATAGAGATAAACAGTGTCTCTTTTCATATAGTAAAAGGAAGTACGTCTCAGGTCATTAACACCAACATGGACTATGATAGAATCATACTGGTACATAGTGACTCAAGTGCATGGTTACTTTGGTGGTTCCTGGCAGCAGACAAGCAACTGTTATCTTCTCCTTGTTCAGTCTAGTGAATCTGTGTGTCATACAATGGAGTTTCATATGACAGAAGTCCTGGCTAATGTTTTGGCTTACCTTATGGGCTTTGCTCTTGGGGCTCCACTGAGTGTAGACATACTTGTGGTGTTTAGTGCAGCTTTTGGCAACTCCCATTTATAAGCTTAGGAGGTCTTTAAGGTTTGGGTAGATTGCCTTTTAGTGCCTTAGCATAGGTTGGTCTATGTGTGTGGCGGACACTACTTGTGTTCTTGACAACCTTGTTTGTATGCCATATTTCTGCCTCCACTGAAATTGTGTATGTGCATTTCTTACAACTGTATTTGTTTATTTAAGGATTAAATGGTTGTCTATGAACATGAAACAATTGTTATATTCTCAGAATGCTCATATTTACCAACCTGGCTATGGAGACATTTGGAAATTGCATATCAATATTGTCTAAACCTATATTTGGGTGGGCTACTGCATGTCTTGGGCTGAGTTATACAGAAGTCTCCTTGGGTGGTCTCTGGAGTTTGGAACTAGACTAGGTTAACTTGTGCTAAGGTTTGATACTAGTGCTATTTAATGTGCTGAAGAAAATTTGTAGTTAGTGGGGGGTTTACTCAAGTGCAATACTGGTTTGCTGGGTGGGCGTTAAGTATTATGGATATATGGAAAACAATGTGGGAAAGTACTTAAATAGGTTACACAACTGACAATACAAATGAAAGAGGGAGGAAAGGACTTTGGAAGTCCGATTACTCTAAGGGGCAGAAGCCAGAGACACAGACTTTTAAAACCTGAACAAGCAAAGGGTGGGAGGGTTAGGAAAAAAATTCAAATTGGTGCTCTATTCCTATGGTTGGAATTTTAGAGATGTTTAGCTTAATGTCTGACTGGGGGATGGGCCAGTCTCAAAGAAAAGGGGAAAATCAGTATAAAGGTAGGTAAACAGAAAGGCACTGGAATGCAACTTTAAGCAGGTATATACATCTAAAAGTACTGAAGCACAAATCCTGGAGCAAAATTCACAGTACTGTCACTGCTGCAATCCTACCACAGACTAAGGTTCCAGACTATGTAGAAATTTACCAGTAATGCTGCAATAAACGACTAAATGAGATAATTCTACTTTTGGAAATAGAAATGCTGTATAATGTCTAAACAATGCTAAAATCTTGCAGTTATAAACAGTCTTCACGCAACTGCAAATAAAACTACAAGAATAAGGTCCCAGAACAAACTAAAAACAGTGCAAACTGATAACTTTTCCTGGCTGAACCATGAACAAAAAGCAGAGCAATACAAAAAAGTATCACCACCCAATTCACTGTAAGTGAAACTTGAAATATTTAAGAATTTAAATAAAATCTTTTTTTTTTCTTTTGATGAAATGCTTGCATCTCACACCTGTTAGTCTTGATCTGCATATCATAGTAGTAAGTTGCTGCTTATGAAGCCAGTGGAATTCCATCAGTCACTCTCTCACATACACACAAGCGCACAAACACGAAGACACGCACACACTATAGTCCCTGTAACTGTCCCTAATCCGTAATACTTTAGTGTCTTCAGTAACACAAAGACTAGCAACACCACAAAGGTCTGGCCCCATGGCCATCCCCACCACACTGGATTATTGAACATGGACAAAAGGGCATCTACAACTACCAAACATGAATGTGTTGGGGGGGGGGGGGACCAGTAGACACCAGGGATTACTTTTTAAATTGCTGTAATGGTACTGATGATAGTGCAGAGATCAGGAGTGGGTAATGGGACACCATGAAATACTCTTTAAAATGCTGTACTGGCACTAACTGTAGTACGGGGATTGGGAGACAGGGGAAACTACCAGACAACAGGCAATAGTCTTTAAAGTGCCATAATGGCAACATCAGAATAGGTATCGGGGGATGGGGAGATGCACCAATCCACCAGGGTCTAATAGATACATGCCATACTGGTGTGAAGGCTGCCAGCCTAGCTAGATAGTATTTTTTGGATAATTATATGTCCCTGTAAATAGTAATATAATCCACAGGCTTGTTCTCTTAAATGAAAGAAAACTGTGTTAAATGTTGAACTTCAAAAATGTAATCACGGTACACTCTGCTGGAAGAAAGCTGTTAAGTAAAGAATTACAACTGTGTTTGATCTCAAAGCTCGGAGACAGGATGTCTGGGTAATTACTAGATTTTACATGTAAAATGTCTTTTATTGCTGTGGCTTCCTGCCTAGGTACACTTCCAGAGAAATGTAAATTTTGAGTTTCTGTTAGCCTGGAAACTAAAGAAGTGATAGAAATGATATAATGTGGAAATGACTCAGCAGTACTGAGTGTTTATCAATTTAAGACTTTCTCAGAGAGAAGGATGAAAGTATTTTTGGATTTTGTCTGAACCTGAACACATCAACTTACCAGCACCCTGTTTCTGGTCTGTAAGTAAGATAGCTGTTTAAAAGAGTGATTTGTCTTAGAGATAGATATAAATAGCCAGATTAGTCTAGCTGTTTTCTATATTTATGTCAGACTATCCTACAATATTATTTTAAAAGTTTCCTGTGATCTCTGAACTCTGTAATGTCATTGTGTTGAAGTAATAAGTATTGTGCCTTGTGTTTTTATTATTTATTATTAAATATTTGTAAACCTTTCAAATGTGGCTGTTTTGTGTAGAGATAATTTAAGCTGTAGATTACTTGTATGTATTTGGTGATACTATACAGGGTGGCCACAGTGGTGCAGCAGTTAGCATTGCTGCCTCACAGCAAGAGTTTTTCCGGTTCGATCCTTGGCTGGGGTGCCTTCTGTGCGGAGTCTGCATGTCCTCCCTGTGGTTGTCTGAGTTTCCTCCGGGTGCTCCAGTTTCCTCCCACATCCCAAAGACATGCTGTGGGTGGATTAGACACGCTAAATTGGCCCTAGGTGTGAATGTGTGCCTTCTGTGGAAGGTTGGATGCTGGGCTGGCAACTTGACACTGTAAAACTCCACTGCCAATCATGAGTGGACAGATGATCTGCTGTGGTGACCCCTAACTGGGAAAATGCCAGAAGAAGAAGATTTGGTGATACTGTACAAAGCCACTACAATAGTCTTGCTGTTCATCACACTTACTATTTAGATAATAATATTGCACAGTAAAATTGGACACCCTTTGGTAAGGGCTTTATTAGTAGCTGATAAATAGTGGTTGGTGGCAGTGGATTTCTACCTTATAGTCTGGGCAAGAAGGGGGCATAGCTGAAGAACCTGTGTCAGCCTTCCCCATGAGTGCCTGTGTGTTTTTATATAACTCATATCTTAAAGTGTGTGTGTGTGTGTGTGTGTGTGTGAGTGTGTGTGTGTGTGTGTGTGTGTGTGTGTGTGTGTGTGTGTGTGTGTGTGTGTGTGTGTGTGTGTGTGTGTGTGTGTGTGTGTGTGTGTCAGCTACTTAGGCAGGGACATGAAGCACTGTTTGGACAGAGAGGGTGCTGGAGGTTTTGGCTTCACCACTAGGCTGAGATCTGTACCCTATAGCTGTGCCAGTGAGGAGTCTTACTGGGGATCTGGAAAGAAAGGGAGAAACCTTCCCCAGACTGACTGCGATCTCTGTGTGCTCTTAAGAGAAATTGTACTTTACTGTGTGTGTCCATGTTATCCTTCCCAATGTGCATGCCCCTCACTGGTGCTAGTGATGAGGATTGAGGCTCCTTGATTACTGGCCCAGTGTATGGATGTCACAACTGGCACTAAAGTATTACAGGATGGGGGAACCATGAGAGAATAGATAGATTAGGGACAGGAACAGGGACTGTGGTGTGTGTGTGTGTGTGTGTGTGTGTGTGTGTGTGTGTGTGTGTGTGTGTGTGTGTGTGTGTGTGTGTGTGTGTGTGTGTGTGTGTGTGTGTGTGTGTGTGTGTGTGTGTGTGTGCATGTGTGCATGTGTGTGTGTGTGTGTGTGTGTGTGTGTGTGTGTGTGTGCGTGCGTGCATGGGCGTGCGTGCATGTGTGCATGTGTGTGTGTGTGTGTGTGTGTGTGTGTGTGTGTGTGTGTGTGTGTGTATGTATGTGAGAGAGTTACTGGTGGAATGCCACTGGCTATATGAGCAGCAAGTTAGTACTATGACAAGCAGATTAGCTATGATCTTCTTATTATGGTATTAACTGGGATTCAAAAAACATGACAATTAGCCAGTAGTGAAGTCTTAAAATATCCCAGCTAACATGTCTATGAATCACAAATGGGCATGTCATGGGAGAAGGGCCTTTCAAGTATGACTCACAAATGACAGTTTAATGAATCCCTGAGGTAGGTTAGATGCAAAAAATGAATAAGATCATAATTAGCAATGGGCATATTTTGGAAGATATTCCAGATTTGGTCAAAATAATAGCAAAAAGTCAAGCATTCAGTAACAAGAGAAGTTTTTATTAATAAAAGAATGTATTTAAAAAAATGAGCAATACATGAAAACAAATAAAGTTGCTGCACTTTCTCATGGATTTTTATAGCATGCAATTTTTTCAATAAAGGAACCAATTTCATCATTAGTAATATGAACAGAAGTTACAGTCTCAACAAAAGATTCATACATAACTAAATCAGTTGTTTATATTTCTGTGTGCATTTTATGTAATGGATTTTATGTTGAGAAAACTAGAAAAGTATAGTCAAATGTGTGTGTGTGTGTGTGTGTGTGTGTGTGTGTGTGTGTAAGTGTGTGTGTCTATACAGTGGCTATAAAAAGTGTACACACCCTTGTTAAAATGCCAGGTTTTTGTGATATAAAAATGACCACAATAAATCATTTCAAAACTTTTCCCACCTTTAATGTGACCTATAAACTGTACAATTCAATTGACAAACAAATAAAACTGTTAGGAGAAAATATAAAAAAATAAAAAATGTACAATAAGCTGGTTGCATAAGTGTGCACACCCTTAAACTAATACTTTGTTGAAGCACCTTTTGATTTAATTACAGCATTCAGTCTACTTGGGTAGGAGTCTATCAGCATGGCACATCTTGACTTGGCAATATTTGCCCACTCTACCTTGCAAAAGTGCTTCAAATCTGTCAGATTGCGAGGGCATCTCTTGTGCACAGCCCACTTCAGGTCACCCCACAGATTTTCTATTGGATTAAGATCTGGGCTCTGGCTGGGCCATTCCAAAACTTTAAATGTCTTATGGTGAAGGCATTTTTTTGTGGATCTGGATGTATGCTTGGGGTCATTGTCATGTTGAAATATGAAATTCTTCTTCATCTTCAGCTTTCTAGCAGATGCCTGAAGGTTTTGGGCCAAAAATGACTGGTATTTGGAACTATTCATAATTCCCTCCACCTTGACTAAAGCCCTAGTTCCAGCTGAAGAATAGCGACCCCAAAGCATGATTCTGCCACCACCATGCTTCACTGTGGGAATGGTGTTCTTTTGGAATTGTGGCCAAAAAGTTCAGCCTTGGTTTCATCAGACCATATGACATTTTCCCACATGCTTTGTGGGAGACATATTGTTTTGCAAATTTTAGCCAGGCCTGGATGTTTTTCTGTGCAAGAAAAGGCTTCTGTCTTGCAATCCTACCCCATAGGCCAGACATATGGAGAATACAGGAGACTGTTGTCACATGTAGTACACAGCCAGTACTTGGCAGAGATTTCTGCAGCTCCTTCAGTGTTGCTGTAGGTCTCTTGGCAGTCTCCCTGATCAGTTTTTGCCTTGGCTTTTCATCAAGTTTGGAGAGATATCCAGTTCTTTGCAACATCACTGTTGTCCAATATTTCCTCTACTTTGTGATGACTGTCTTCACTGTGTTCCATGGTATATCCAGTGCTGTGGACATTTTTTTGTACCCTTCTTCTGAATGATACCTTTCAACAATGAGATCCCTTTGATGCTTTGTAAGCTGTCTGTGAACCATGGCTTTTGTTGTAGCAGGCAACTGAGTGAATGTCATGAAAATCCTACTAGGACAGCTGAACTTTATTTGGGGTTAATCAGAGTCTCCTTAATTGATGGCAGGTGTGTACCCAAAGAGACCGAATGCTGTAATTAAAGCAAAAGGTGCTTCAACAAAGTATTAGTTTAAGGGTGTGCGCACTTATGCAACCAGCTTATTGTACATTTTTTATTTTTTATATTTTTTCCCTAAGAGATTTGTTTGTTTGTCAATTTAATAGTACAGGTTATAGGTCACATTAAAGGTGAGAAAAGTTTTGAAATGATTTATTGTGGTCTCATTTTTTTATATCACAAAAACCAGGCATTTTAACAGCAGTGTGTACTCTTTTTATATTCACTGTATATGGGTTTACTTGATATGATCGAAATGTCGGTAGACCAGCATTCATAAAACAGACAAGAAAACTGAAGATTCATATGAGTGAATTTAGGTATCTGCAATGAATATTTATGTTGGTGCTGTATATATCGTTATGAATATTCAGTGGGATTTTCTTTGAGTAGCATTTGGATTTTAAGTTACAGTGCACTATTTATATGGTATGTGGTCTTTTTTTTGTTATTGTATTAAACACCAGGTAAGTCGACGTTTTACAACTTTATCCTTTTAAAAGTCAGCAATTTGTCTTGATATTATGAATGTCAGTCTACTGACACGTTGATCATGTCAAGTAGACCCATATCGCTCTCTCTATCTCTGTATATATATATATATATATATATATATATATATATATATATATATATAGCCATATCTATATCTATATATAGATATATATATATATATATATATATATATATATATATATATATATACACACACACATATATATATATATATATATAAAACATATATATTTTTTATATATATATATATATATATATATATATATATATATATATATATATATATATGGTCAGGGGATCATAGGAAGTTACTAGGCTGTTGGCCCTGAAGCCCTTACAAGCCTAGCCAATAATATAGCTTATGTTCCAAGAAGTCAGCACCCTATGCCACTGTCCAGCAGTGACACAGGTGGAATCTAAGGGGTGTATTTTCTGTTCCCCATCCAGTTATCTAGGTTGCGCTTAAAAAAAGTTAATGAGGTACTCTGCTTGACTTGGAGAGGGAGTCTATTCCACAAAGGGGGGATTCTCTGGGACACAAATCTGTCCTGCCAACAAGTCCTGTTGATGTCACAGACCAGGTTGAGGTTGCACGTGTGGGTGACTCGAGTGGAGCTTGACTTGTGGATATGCAGCAGTCCCACCAAGGCAGGATCTGAGATTGCTTTGTATGCCAGACAGAGGTTACCTTTGAGAAGTATGTATGAAACTGAGTAGAGGGACTGGGTCTTTAGTTTATCTTTGTAGGGTAGATGTTTGAAGCCCTGGATTCTCCTTGTGAGGAGCCTCTGTGTTCTCTCCAGCTGCTGCATATGCTTTGTGAGGTACATGCCGAAAGGGGCATTGTACTTAATAATGGGTCTTATAAGGAAGGAATACTGGAATGTTATGACCACCTTGTCACTGGATGAGATACCCTTACTAATGAGGTGGGCCATGTAGAAAGCTTTCCATACAACGGAGGCAATATGGTGGTCAAAAGTCAGTTTAAAGTGAATATATTCAGTATATATATATATATATATATATATATATATATATATATAACTATATATATATATATATATATATATATATATAGTTATTTATTTTATTTTACATTTGTTAACCAGGGGTGTCTGACTGAGCCAAAAAGGCCCTTTTTCAGCAGAGGCCTGGGGAGAAAAGCTCCACAAAGAAAAATTACACACATTTAGTTATTTAGACATGATCAGTATACACAAAAATTACAGGAGACATGTTTTTACAGTTGTATGCGGCACATAAACAATTACAGTGGAGAGAACAAACAAAAAAATATTAATTTTAAAAATAAAGGTAATTAATAGATTTGTGGTGTACAGCTGAAATTTGGAACATAGGTAGAATACATACATAGTACACAGGTACAGTACATACATTGTAGATTAGCCAGTGTTTGTGAGTAAGACTGAAAACTATTATCAAGTGCTGTAGATTTTGTATGTATGTGTTATCCGCTTTCACTAGCCTGGGGAGCAATCATGGCACTGCCAACTTTCCTTGAGATGTTGCCTGATGAGGTCTTTAAAGGAGGCTTTGGATGATGTGTTTTGAATGCTTGTAGGGACAGAGTTCCATTTTTTAGCCACTGAACTACTATATAGTGCATCTCCAAAGCTATTGTAGCTGTTGGTGACTTCTAGTAGTAGTTTGCTTGATGATCTAAGAGGCCTTTTGGCTGAGTGATGCTACTAGGTTTTTGAGGGCAGGACACTTATTGGGGAGGTAATAGATAGAATGACAGAGGCAGAGCTGATTGTAGGTTAGGAGGTTGGGCAGTTCAAGCCAATGGAGCTGTCTCAAAGCAGTACAGTGATGAGCTCTATATGAGCAATTTAAAGCAAAGCGGGCAATTCTGTTATAGCAGGCTTCCATTTTGCTTAGTTCAGTTTTGTTGAGATTAGTCAGAATGGGAGATGCATATAGTAGGGTGGATAGAAGTTGGGAGTGAGCAATGGATGATCTTGTGTTGTTGGTAAGAAATGGTTTGATACGGTAGAGTGACCCCAGTTTGGCATGTACTTTTTTAATAGTTAAGTTGAGATGACTATCAAATTTTAGGTGGGAGTCTATGGTTATTCCCAATAGCTTAGCCTGTGCCACTGGAGCAATTGGAGTAGCATTAGTGGAGTAGATAGTGAATTGACTGTTAGTGATTTTGTTAGAACTGGTTATAATCATAAGCTGAGTTTTCTTTGGATTGAGGATAAATTGGGCTTTGGTAAGGTAGTTTTCATCGTCAGAGAATGCTAGTTGAGTTGTTTGCAGGAGGGTGGGAATGTTTTGTGCAGCACAGATTAAGGTAGTGTCATCTGCATACTGATTTAGATATGCATGCTGTGTGGAGGTATGGAGGTCATTTGTGAAGACTGTGAATAGTAGTGGTCCAAAGATAGAACCCTGTGGGACTCCTATAGTTATGGGCAGCTGAGGAGAGAGAGAATTTTTCCATTTCACAGCTTGGTACCTGTCAGTTAAGTAGCTTTGGAGCCAGGTAAGAGTGGAATTTGATAGATGATATTGGTTTAGTTTGTTTAGCAGGATTTGGTGTGAGACTGTGTCAAATGCTTTGGATATATCCAAAAAAAGAGTTGACACTTGCAGGCCTTCATTTTTGAGACAGTTTACTGTATTTGTGAAGCAGAGGAGGGCTGTAATTGTACTATGGGCAGGTCTGAAACCATGCTGAGTAGGTGACAGGATGTTGCTGTCTAGGAGATAGTTTAGCATCTGGGTATGGATGCATTTTTCTAGGATTCTGGCCAGGGGGGAGAGTAAAGCAATGGGTCTGTAGTTATTAAGTTCAGTGGAGGTCCCGCCTTTATGTATGGGTGTAACATAGGATATTTTCCAGAGTTTGGGCACATAGTTTTCAACAACTGATCTGTTTATGAGAGTGGAGACTGGGATAGCAATAGCATCTGCTGTGAGTTTCAAGAAATAGCTGGGGAGTAGGTTGGCTGCTGTTGATGAGGTTTTTAGTTTGGAGAGCATGCTTTTGATTGAAGTGGTGGAAACTGTTTTGAGGGTAAAGCTTGTATTAGAGTTATTTGTGTTGGGGTGGGGGGGTAGTGAGGAAGGAACTGTCCTGTGATACTAAGGATAGAACTGAGTTCACAAAGTGGGAGTTGAATTGTGTTTCAATGGGAACTTTAGTGTCAGGGGTGGTTGGTTTGGGGGTAGCCTTTTGGGTGGATTTTAGTAGCTGGTTTAGATTTTTCCAAAATGTTTGCGGGTTGTGTTGGTATTTAGTTTGTAATGTTGTGTAGTAGGATTTTTTTGTCCAGCCTAATGCATTTTTTTGCACGGTTGCACAGTTCTTGGTACTTAGTTAGGCTTTGTGTTTCTTTGTTTTTTTTATAATAAAGCCAGGCAGTGTCTCTGGACTTGAGGATTTGTTTGGAATTCATAAATATATATATATATACATAGATAGATAGATATAGATAAATACTGAATCAGGAATTAATCAAACTGACTAGTATTTAATGAAAGGAGGGAACTGCTGATTTTAAAAGGAGTAACAGTTGTTAATATGACTCTGTGTTCATTCCTTGTGGTACTGTGTCATCAGTTAAAACATTGCAATTAATTAACTTTGCAGTGGCACAGAATACAGGCCTAGCTTTTCTAGCAGATAATTAATTGGATTTCATAGGCATATAACATTGTTTGTAGTACAAAATGCAGTTATGTGGCCCATTTTTCCAAATTTAAAATGTAGAATGTCTTTGAATGTTACATCTTGTTTGTTACAAACATTGACACAAGGTTACTAACAGTTTAGACTACTTAGTGTCACAGCATAACAATCTTTCTTTTAATACAACAAAACTTGCAGTGTCCTATGTTTCAGTTTGACACATTCACTTTTTCTTAAACAGTGGGTAAGGATCTCTTAAAATTTGTCAGGGGATAATGTTTCTACCATTTTATTTTTTGTATGTTGACCCTCATGATGTAACTATAAATTATGATATGCATTAAGATACATAATTTTAACCTTACTTTTTGTTATGAGAAAAAGTTCAGCTACAGAACTTTTGAGCTTGTGCTTCTGAACTAATACCATCTCTCGGCAAGTAATGCCTTTTTAACCTTTTCATAGCCTTGTTACTCAGTCCTTCCTCTGTTCATGAAGGCTTTCAGAAGTTCTTCAGTCAGCTAGACTGAAAGGATCCAGCCCCAGATGGTTTGGTCTCATCCCTCCTGGTGGGTAAATCACTCGGAAGTATCAAGATACACCTTCAGGTCCTCCTCCCTGGTTAGTTGTTTTAGTGGTGGATCTGTCCTTTGCATGGATTTGGCTACTAACACCATTCTTTCAGATGTGGCAATGATGATCTGCAGTACTTGTTTTACAGTTGTCATCACCGGAAACAGACAAATAAAAAGGTATACTCAACAACATGAAAAAAATAAATGAATTAATAAAAACACTTCCAGGACACACCACAGAACAGTCTCCACATTATATTAAAAAGAAGCTTTACTCCCAGCAGTTCTGCTCTCTCCAGGTGTGGAAAATTATGCTCAAAAAATATCTTTCTTATATACTGCAAAAGGTGCAGTCAGCATTCTGGCATGGAAAAATATGCAAAAGATACCTAAATTCTCTACCAGCTTGGAACATTAAAGGAAGCCGATACACCAGTCCTAGAAAAACAACATTGTTTATTGTACAAAAGCATAAAAGATGCGGATTCTGCCCCAAACAGAAGTATTACAACTTAAACAAAAATCAGAGCAATTTCCTTCAATGCAGTCTCGTGCAACTGGGATTCAAACTCTTTCAACAGACGTCTCTTTCTCTCTGAGCCTCACAATAGCCCTTTTATCTATATAACAGCAATAGTCCTCAGCTTCCTTACATTGTCTTCTTCTGCATCTTCATTTCCCATTTTCTCTCTTCTAGAGATATTCAAATCCCCTCCAAAAAAGGTAAATATTCTGCATGAAGCTACCTCAGCCCTCCCTTTATACAACATTGTTTCATTAAGCAAATCTGTTCTAACACAGGAAAGTTTCTCTCTACTCTTAAAGCAGCACTTTCATTTGAAGTGATACTACATTTTTCTGGTTAATACCACGAACGTTCTTCTCTGTTCGAAAAGAAGCACTTTTACTTTTCGTTCACCAATGCAATGTTCACAAGCTGATTCCTAGTCCGTTATGCTAAGCAACATCTTACAGCTCTGTGAGCTGTGCAACATTCCTGCATACAATTCTGGATTTATAAGGAAGTTTAATTCTTCCGCATTGTATACTTAAGCACTAATAGTGAATGCATTCTTGTAAATGGTGTTTAATGTTTTACTTTTTCATTGTCACCCCTTGGCTTTGTTTTGTAAATGCAATCATTGTGAAATACCTTAAAGGCAGTATTGTTTTTTTTTCTATTTCTAAGTGCATTCCTTGGCCTGGGTCATGGCTGAAAAAGATGCTGGGACCATCCATCTCCCTTACCCAGTTAACAAAGTATAAATAAATAAATAAATAAATAAATAAATAAATAAATACATAAAATGTACCTTACTTGCTTAGAGAAAACACCTCTTATTTACAGCAGTAGTTCTATTTATATACTCCACACAGGAAATAAAACTCATTTTTTCAATATTTAGAAATATTTAAATCATTTTGATACTTTGGTGGGTGTGTATGGGTACATATATATATATATATATATATATATATATATATATATATATATATATATATATTTCCACTGAACTAGTGAACTAGCATGCCATTTAAGATTTCATGCCTTATGCAAATTATAATAGTTGACTGCAGGATAATAACAGACTATCCGGGGTTATTGTGAAGCCCAACACTGCAGGCAGAGGGTCTTTCTACCTATGGAACATTCATTATTTTCCTGTAACATCCACCATAGAGATCATTATTGTCCTAAGAAAATGGGATATCTGTTAAAAATTTTGCATTTGTTTTACTCTTAGTGTGTGTGTGTGTGTGTGTGTGTGTGTGTGTGTGTGTGTGTGTGTGTGTGTGTGTGTATGTGCGTGGGTGTGCGTGTGTGTGTGTGTGTGTGTGTATGTGTGTGTGTGTGTGTGTGTGTGTGTGTGTGTGTGTGTGTGTGTGTGTGTCTGTGTGTGTGTGTGTGTGTGTGTGTGTGTGTGTGTGTGTGTGTGTGTGTGTGTGTGTGTGTGTGTGTGTGTGTGTGTGTGTGTGTGTGTGTGTGTGTGTGTGTGTGTGTGTATGTGCGTGTGTGTGTGTGTGTGTGTGTGTGTGTGTGTGTGTGTGTGTGTGTGTGTATATATATATATATATATATATATGTATCTCATACCTCTCAACTGTCCAGACTTTTGCAGAATGTCCAGATTTTTGCTTCATAGTTTTGGTCTGTTTTTCATAAAGGCAGACATTTGAGTTTCAGACTTTATATCCTTCAGAAAATTCATGTTAATACAAAACCTGTTATTCTACCAACTTTCTAAGTTTGTGAGAGCAATATTTAAAAATTCTCCCTATTTTTGGACATTTGTCCCACTTTTATTTATGGCTTTGTCTAGATTTCTTGCTCAAAGAGGTTGGGAGATATGCCATCCATCTATCCACAAACTCTTTTCCCATTTTTTGTACATGAGATCTGGGTGTCACTTCAACAGTGACAATTATCTACAGCCAAGGTTTACACTGCAAGATGGCTAGTCCTGCTGTACATATTTTTCTATAGTTTTGATGTAAAAATAGGTCTTCCATCTAATTTTTCAGAGTTGGTTTAAGGTATGTAATTGTGGTTGGAAAAGTATTTTGCTTTCAAAATGTTAGCTATATAAGTATTTAAGAGTCCCCCGGATTCACTAATCTTCTGTGAAGGACTAGCTTAGTCCTGCATGGAAGCACCTGTTTAGCAGCAGGATGGCAGCGCTCCATGCATAGGAAGGCACGCTGCCCAAGCTCCTTGGCTTACACAGAGCATGTACGAGTGCATGGGGCATGGCTGACAGCAGAGCTCTCAGACTAAACACACCCCTGCAATATAGAACAGCAGAAAGTGGTATGAAATGAGTGAGACCGCTCATAGGTGTCCGTATATCCCCACCGACAGTCCCCCATGTGTACAACAGCAACAGTACATACAAATAAAATGAAAAAATCCTTTCAATTTTTTTTTTAAATCCGATTAAAGCTAACAGTAGGTGTGCAGGTGTGCCCATTGCTTAGCTATGGTTAAAGCAGCTTAAAAGACTGAAGAGGATAACAAGGAAGATGTATGCAAACAAAACAGCACAACAATAGTGTAGTGGGCAGAGTAGTCATCTAATGAGCAGGCATTCCTGGTTTGAGTCCCACTGCAGCACAGTCTATTTTACATGGCAAAGCACATTATAACCAATATTTTTGTTGCAAAACCCACTAAATAATATATATTTATGAACTGGGGTACTGCAAGGAATGCACATGTGAAGTGTCAGTGTCATAATAAATAAGACACTAGTAAGCAGGTTTAAGCACAAATAATCAGTAGTAAGTATATGTAAGCAAAAGTAAGCATGTTTAATTACATTTGCATGGGGGTAAGCACTTCCTACACAGACTAAGCAATTTAGAAGCAAACTGAGTGTAATAAACTGCAACCGGATGTTAGCAGTGCTTACCTCCACGCAAACCCACTTACAACTGCTTTAAAGTGCCTTAATAACTCTGTATCCAACGGCCCGTGTTCTGCACAGCAACAAAATAAACAGCTTCTGCAAGGCTCAAACCCAGGACCCTGCACACCATAGACAAAGTGATTTACCACTAAGCCATGGCAGATATACACAACCTTGATGTTTTCACAAGCAGATCATCCAGCCAAGACATTAAACAATACAGAGAATCTATTCCACCATTTAGATGTATGTGTGTTTAAATATATTCATATCTAAACAGATAGTACATATCTATGTATGTAGATGTATATATATATATATATATATATATATATATATATATATATATATATATATTTATATGTGTTTTATGTGCTTTGCATTTTTAAATTTGTGTTTTTAAATTTGAATTTGTATCATGTGACGTTTGATGTATAAATATGGGTGTGTGTTTGTTAGTGCTTTTGTAATACACTTAATGATGCCTGTTTGGTGAAAGCACTTGTGTTTTGTAGCACTGCAGTAAAAGTTTTGAACTGGATACATCAGCTGTGTCTGTGTCTTCATATTCGTTTGTTGCTGAAGTTTTTACCTTGGACACAGTGAGTGAGCCTTTTGTAGTGGTAGTAATTTTTGTAATTTTATTAGTTGTATTGTTTTATACTACCACTAGGTTCACAATTATGGGCTGATGAAATTACTGAGATTGACACTGACCCTGTTAATGTTAACCTTGTTGGAAGAAGGATGGCAAGTTTTTTATCGGATGTCACTAAGACTGTTAATCCATTAATTGGTTGTAGGATGCAACCCTTGGGTGACTCAGCCAATTTAGCCAATTTGGTGGACATAACTGCCCTTAAGTCTGGACTTTTTGCTGTGGAGAAAGATTTATATAAGTTAAAGAGATGCCAGTATCAAAAATTTGATCTGGATGTGTGCTTAACTGAGCAGATTATACCCAGAGGCCTTCGGGTCTTGAAAATGCCATCTAATGTTAATGGTGATAGTCTGCTCTTGAAGGAATGGCAAAAAGTTAACATCCAGGCAGGTTTCGGCTATTTGAAACTGTTAATACAATCGGCAGAAAGGGAAATCACTGAATTAACCACAGTAGTTAATGATAAGTATTCTGAGCTTGTAAAAACTTTTTCTGAGTCTGTTCTGGAGCAATACATGAAAGAGATGTTTGATTCCCTTTCAGTATATGAGTCCAAACTACAAAAAGCAAAAATCAGCAAGATCTGCCAAAATCGTAATGATTTTCATCTGGGGAATGTCTTTGTGTGGCCTCGAGAGAATTTTGATGAAGAGACTGGAAGATCTGGGCAACAACAGAATACCAATGAGGGTCCACCAGGGGGTGGTGTTGTTCTTTCATCAGCTCCACGTGATGGCACAAATCAACGATCAGATGAGTTACAAAGGGTTTCCCCATTAATGGGAGAAGTTGCTATGGTAAAGGAGTTGGGAGCTCGTAGGAAGATCATAACTATGAATGCACAAGTACATAGGTCAGGGCTAGTAGAGAAATCCACCTCTGGCAGCAGCAATGATGTTAATGATAATTTTTTCAGCTTCAACGAGCAATACGACCTCAATTTTCCACTTCCAGTGAAGGAGCAAACCTTTCAACGGTTGATGGAACATCAACGAGGGAGGAGTCGGAACCGCAACAAACGAAAGATGGAAAGAACTGTGAGTACACAGAATACAATAAAAAAGGCATTTTTAAATGCCAAGAAGGACTAGTATTGAACTTATCCAGTATAACTTTGACGCCTTATGAATTGAGTGTTTTAGGTAGAGGGTTATCATTTATTCCCTCTACTTGTTCCAATTTTATGGATGTCATTTTTGATGTTAAATTATTTGCCAGGAACCTGGGACTAAAAGTTATGTTTAATAATTCTGAAGGTTTAACTGATGGAGATAGTAATGCTTTTTCCAAACCCAGTTTGTTTTTACCTAAGACTAATCCTCTGATTGCTGCATTGAAAAGTTAGTCATACAAGATGTATATGATTTAAATAAGGCCAACGTTAATAAATATGCTTGTTATAGGAGGAAGCAAAATCTCTCTAAAGATGAGTTTGATGCGTTGAAGGGGTTGGAAAATAAGTTATTGTTATTAGGTCCGCGGATAAAGGCAGACCAATAGTGATATTAGATAGGACCTGGTATGTGTTTAAAATGCAGGCAATGTTGAATGATGAGTTATTTTATGAGAAATTAACTCGCATTCAAGTTAACACAATTATATATGATGTGCAGATTTTACTTAAATGTATGCTTGATATGAATCTTTTTGACAGTCATCTGTTGGACTATTTTTATATAAACAAACCTACTGTTCTTGTTATACAAGGTCTCCCGAAGGTACACAAAGATAGGTCTGATCCACCACTTAGACCTATTGTGTCTGGTAGAAATGAGTGCACTGAGACCATATCTATATACACAGAAAAACATTTCAGACCGGGTATTAATAAGTTAATACATGTATTGAGGGATACCGAACATTTTCTTAGAGATTTGCATGAATATGTTCTTAATAGTTTGAGTGATGATGTGTTTTTTGTTACCATGGATGTGGTGTCTTTATTTACTGTTATACCCAATCTAGATGGTCTTAACAAGGTGATGCAATTCTTGCAGCAGTTTACAGATTATACTCCCAATAAGGTTCAATTGTTGGTGAAACATTTGGAGATTGTGCTTGAGCACAATATTTTTGCTTTTGATGAGCAGATATACAAGCAATGCAATGGCATAGCTATGGGCACTTCCTGTGCCAATAGCTACGCCAATGCTGTTATGGTTGTTTGGGAGTATGAGCATATATTTAATGGGCCATTTAATGAACACATTTTGTTTTTTCGTAGATTTGTGGACGACCTATTTATTTTGTGCAGGGGAGACCTTGATATATTTGCTGCCTTTATGAAATATGTGAATACTAGTACATGTTATTTGAAGTTTACGTCTCATTCTTCAGAATCAGCGGTGGATTTCTTGGATGTTTCCATTATTAAGGATGAAACTGGCGTTATTTATACTAAGTGGCACAGGAAAGACTGTCATGTGAATCATGTATTACATGGGGATAGTCTTCATCCTCCCTATGTATTTAGAAGTGTGTCTTTCAACCAGTTTTATAGAGCCTGAAGATTAAATGCTAGGGACAGTGATTTTATCAGTGAAGTTGACAATGTGAAGATGAATGTGAAGGAGAGAGGTTGTGAGGAATATCTTATCCAAAACAATGCAGTTAACATTTTGGATAAAAGGTTGAATGAAGCCAGACCATATTTTTCTACAGGTAACAGAGAATTTGCTAGGAGACTGGAATGCAAGTATAACACAGGCTTGAGGTTTAAAGTTACTTATACAAGTGATGTAGATAGTTGTAAGGATATCATTAAAAAACACTGGGGTATTCTTAGAACTGATAATGATATTTCCAGGCATATATCTGATGAGCCATGTTTTCTATATAAAAACAGTAGGTCACTGAGAAGTAGGTTGTGTTACCCAAAGGATGTAAATAGGAATTCTCATATAGTTGGCACTAAACCATGTGGTCATTGCAACTGGTGTGCATATATTGACACCAGTTGCAAATTTGAACATCTCAACCAAGGTACATGTTATAATTTTACAATACCAGCCACATGTGATACTTTACACATCGTTTATTTAGCTCACTGCATTATTTGTAAAACGTTTTACATAGATAAAGCTGATCGCCCCTTTAGGGAGTGCATAAGAGAACATACTTATCATATTAATAAAGGTAATGCAGTTAGTGTGTTGGCGAAGCATGTTTTGAGTACTGATTCCAGCCATGGTGTTAAATTTTTAGTAATTGCTAGGGTCTATGAGAATGTGAGGCAGGGTGACATATGTGCTAGAACCGAGGATTTAGAATCCTCGTGGATAGTGAGGTTTAGGGCTGACGTAGGACATGGGCTTAATGAATCAGTTCCATTAGTACCTAAATTAAAAAAGAGACCCTTAAGAAGGTAGTTATTAGCATTAAAGTATAGTTTTACAATGTTTCATTTATGTTTGTTTTTATATTAAATTTATATGCGTTTTATGTGCTTTGTATTTTTAAATTTGTGTTTTTAAATTTGAATTTGTATCATGTGACATTTGATGTATAAATAGGGGTGTGTGTTTGTTAGTGCTTTTGTAATACACCTGATGATGCTTGTTTGGTGAAAGTGCTTGTGTTTTGTTGCACTGCAGTAAAAGTTTTGAACTGGATACATCAGCTGTTTCTGTGTCTTCCTATTCATTTGTTGCTGACATTTTTACCTTGGACACAGTGAGTGAGCCTTTTGGAGTGGTAGTAAGTTTTGTAAATATATATATATATATATATATATATATATATATATATATATATATATATGTGTACATATATATAAATATATCTGAGCATATATACATTCAAATGGCTACATCAACACATATATATATATGTCTACACCTATATGTCAACATAGACGGAGCCAGCTACATATATGTAACCAGATATATATCTATGTAGGTATATATAGACATAGCTATATATAAGTAAGCATTGATATATATAGATATATATGGATATACATGTGTAAATATCAATGGGAGATTAACTAAAACATATATGTCCACATGCACTGTTGAGAGGCCCCAAACAATATACGTCTTGCACGAATAGGTATATCCACCCCCCTCACAGCCAAACACGTCCGCCCTGCAATACACTACCAAGTGTTGCAGATCCCACAACTAGGACCTGACACGACATGGGCACAAGATGTTAACAGTACTAGATCCCACCTGTATGATGTCAGGCTGGTATTGGTAGCATATCTTGCAGTACAGTCTGGCTCCCATAGCAAATGTAAATAGTGGAAACTATCAACATCCCCAGGATAGATATACACAGACACATATATGCAGATACATATATATATATATATATATATATATATATATATATATATATATATATATATACATATACATATATATATAGCTATACATGTGACTACACATACACATGCAGAGATATGTACAGTAAGATATTTATGTAGTAGGTGCACACAATATGGAACAACCACTATACCTACAGTTAACACTTTAATGACTGGACACTGGATGAGCCACCCATGCAAATGACAGGCATTGCCTGCAACGTATACCCACAGAGAGGTCATAGGATAAAACACCACACACAGGTCTGCAGAAATGGAAAACCATTATCTGTGTACTATTACAGATTTATATGCCATGTCATATAGCTGTTCAGACACTGACATCCATATAAACAGAGTAATGCAACTGTGAAACAGTTATACTAATACAGTAGTCTGGAAATGTTTACAACTGTTGCTGTCCAGGCCAAGCCCTTCAAATAGTACACTAGTAAAGACAGACTGGGCCCCAGGAGACCAAACAATCAACACTAAGTAATGCAGGTGTATAGTTCAGCAGCCTTTATCTACACTCTGTACACAATCACTAGGTGGTAAAGACTTCAGTTGACCAAATGGGATGTAACTGTTACATAACAAGGCATAACTGACACCATCACAAGCACACTGACAAACAGAACAGTCTGTATGGCAGGAGGCAGTAGGCCTGCATTAACCCAATTTATGTAAGTAATGTCAATGTAGGCGAATTGTATGGTACTGTACATCCAGATACCTTAAGGCAGCTCACACCTCATACCTCCACATATTGTAACAGCCTAGGTTATTTATGGTGTATCCCCCCCAGACTCAATAATACAAGCCCATATACCAACTGTTACATACACTGACCTCTGGAGTGCATATGGGCACACATGTATGGTGTAGGTGAAGCCCACACATATATGGCCCCAGCCTCACTGTATGTGTGGGGGATACAACAGCAGAGGACTGCTGGCAGGAATGGCCGAGTGATATACGTATATGTGCTTATGTATCACTATCTGCATATGTGTAGCCATATCTCGCTCTGTATATGTATATATCTGGATGTGTATATGTATATCTATGTACATGTACATACCCATCTATATATGTCGATATGTATATGTGTATATATCTATATAGATATCTGGATAATTACATATACATATATTTCCACCATATGTTCTGAACATGGAGTGTCGGCATACCTCAGCCCCTATAGTCCCAATTACAAAGTATAAGAGGATGTCTGGTATGTTTAGCAGGTATATCAGTAGACTATTGGTACTATAATAGTGATTGTCTTCACAGACATGGTGTGTGTGAGAGGTCACATCTGCTTTTCACATGTGTGCCATTGGCTACTGACAGACATCCTAAGTACAGTACCGCTGCTAGCAAATTTATGCTGCTGTGGAGTACAGCAGAGATATTGGCCAATATATGTGGAGATTCTGACACAATCTGGACAGTACAGAGGTATACACAGAACCCCTTAGTGCAAAACATGTGGACCAAGCCTGACAATGTGGATTTTAACAGCCATGTAGATGGGTATAACATGTAATGACTGGTATATATATGCCCCCATAGGTTATGCATTCACACACCCCTGTCTGTCCTGACACATACTAACCGCCGGTACAGAGGTGCCATGGCCACATACTACCCACTAGATATTGACATAATCTGTACAGCATCCCACTGGTCTGTCTGGCATACATGACTGTTAAGGGAGGCCTGGCAGAAATACATCTGGCAAGTATATGGACATGACATCTCACTTGGGCAAGTACACTAAGCTGCTAGGCATGTAACAAAGCACTGCACAGGCTACAGGCAGACTGGCTCAACACTGGCCTACATTTCCTATGGGGGAATGCACATGTACCTGCATATATAGCAGGCTCTACAGCCATGTCACAGCACAGGGAAGATACACCTGTATGACAGTGCATAGCTACATCTAATGTGAACACAGCCACATATGGTATGCTAGCATATTATTACAGTATATGGACTATCTGTTTAACACCATCCTCATATGTGCCACTCACACACAAACCCTATATATACTGGGCCGCTACACAGTGTGGTCCGATGCGTGTCTATGGTATGGGGCATGTGTGTGTATATGGCCCTACAAATATGTAAGCCAATACGGTAACATACAATGGAGCAGCATGTGACATCTATATTCACAATACGTACAAAGAGACCTCAGTACTGTGCACACAACCACAGTATGCCCAGGTTATGTCATCAAATATAACCCCTACTGTACATAACATGTGTAGCAGTCTGATATCTCACTGGCTTTTTATCAGATATGATGTCACTAATTATGGTGTACAGCACATATGCACCTCTTAATGCTTGACATATGTACAAACGTTGACAGAGGTGTGGCTGAAGTACATACACAGGGCCAATATTGACATGTTGCTGTGATAACCTCATACATTTACTGTTGTAATAGGGTTTGTTGCAACATATGTCCTATGAGGGATATGAAGTCAGTAACTGTAACGGTTCCATCATCTACCGACTGCAATCCTCACACTACCTTCTGCAGTTCACAGATAGGTGCTCTGTGGGTAACACATGAAACCAAAGGCACCACACACTGCACAGTCTGCAGATGACCCTACAGATGGGGATTCCTCATACACAGAGCACTGACATGGCAGGTATTGCAACATGTAGGACAGCCATATCCACACACACCCTGTTAAACTAACATTACTACAAATGCAGTATAGCAGCACTTACAGTCTGTAGTCAGGTCAGGCACATCCCCTCCTGTGTGTTGGCCTGTTTCCACAGTGTTTGTTGTTAGAGGTAAATCCCTAATCCATCTGAGATGCTGTTTGCCAAACAACAGATTGAGTTCCTACTCACAGGGAATGGAAAGCTCCAACACCAACATGATGTTCCTAGATATTGGAGTGTGTTTCCATGCAATTGGCTATGGGAATGTTACCACAGCTTTTTCACATGCAATCAGCTAGAGGAGGGCTGCAATTCATGCAGAGGTCATCAGCTGATCATGAGCATCACTTAAAATACACATGCTGTTGCCTAAGCAAAGCAGGTGTAGGTCTCCACATCCACCAGAGAAGGAGTGAGAGAGGCAGACAGAGACAAAGACAAGTCAGGGAGGGGAAGGAGAGTAAAACCTAAGCATGTCTGTGTCACACACCTACCAGCAGAGGGTATCAAACCCCTGACAGCTATGTAGTGCTATCATAGTTCCATGCAGTTATTGGATGCACCACATAGGTTACATGGTGAGGAGCCTTCAGAATGCATATGTGCTGGTGAGTGACATCTGCAACAGGGATATGGTAGCTATACGGTAGGTGTAGTACACATGCCTGTCCACGTGACCAGGTGCCAGCAACAACACAGCCACACTCTCACAGGAATGCACAAGCATTGACACACTTGGCAGGGCCAGGAATACAACTGATCACTAGTGAGATTGCCACAACCCATTACTGTGGAAGTATCACATGCACCACAGGGGTCATACGGAGGTTATATGGGCAAAGGGTATGGGGAGGTGTCTGACATCAGACAGCATGCTTCAGTATGCCAATGGGGGTTGTAGTGGGTGTGAATGTGATCATACACATCATACAACACACACACACACACACACACACACACACACACACACACACACACACACACACACACACACACACACACACACACACACACGGTGCCAGTACTGACATGCATGAGTACAATTCTTCACGGGTGTGTGGTGGTCGACTGTGCCAGATAGCTATACAAGGCTAGGTGATAGGTATACCTTGGCATCAGGCCACTTGACAATGGTCTGCACTGTGGCTCAGGCCTGTGGTTTCTGCATTTGCCCACACAGGTGGGTATTGTATCCACCATCCAGTCACCTGGATGGCTATTGTGTGTGGCCAATGCTGTGCATTGCTTGCCATGTATGTGTTCCCTAGTCCATGACATGGACGGTGTCTGGGATGTGCACATCTCCCACATGCATGTACAGTGACATGTGTAACTGTACCTGGGGTGTTGGGCCCATGCTGTGTACACAGATTATCATCAAATGTGCCAGTCTTGGCCACCTGTGGGAGGAACTGGTAATGGACAACAGATTAACCCTGCACCTACATTGATAGCATGCTAACAACATTCCCTGGCGTCAGTGGCATCTGTCCATACAGGGCATGTTTTCAGGCATGGCATGTCCTTTGTGGGTCACATGTGATGGCACCACCGGTGTTGCAGGTGTCCAGTGGGAAACATGGGGAAGGTGCACTGTCTGCATGCATGTGCCTATTGGACAGATGGACAGGGTCCCATGCCCTCTGTAGGCCACTGCAATCACTCCATAGTTACTATCAGTCGCCAATATGCAGTGTACTACACAAATATTGGCTGTTGCCTTGGCATCTGTGTGTGTGTGTGTGTGTGTGTGTGTGTGTGTGTGTGTGTGTGTGTGTGTGTGTGTGTGTATGTTACATGGGTTGAGAGTGTGCTCTGTGTAATACTGGGGTTGCTAATTGTGATTGCCTGGCCTTGATGTCACATGTATGGGTAAGGATTTGCACCCCAGCCTTTCGGTTGTTTTACATCTGTTATCCCTGTACAGTGGACATTGTGATATAGGGCCACCATAAAAGACATTTGCAAAACCTGCCCCACATTGCTCCCAGGTGTCACACACTCATATCCACACAGGATAAAAGTTACACACACACACACACACACACACACACACACACACACACCCCTGTCATGTCTGGGAGTTGAACCCCTACCCAGCTAGTTTACGACACTGCAGCACTACACAGTTATAGTACGTGCCACGGCAATTACTGGTGTACTCCTTCTCCAAAGGTGTATTTCACATTGGATGACATCAGCAGGACTGTAGGCCATGGGACATGTACTGAGCGCAACTAGCCTAAAATACATTGCTCCCCACACAGACATTGAAACACAAACAAAACATCCACAATGGACATGGGTGGGTATAGAACCCCTAACAGAGGTCTATATCAGACTATAGCATGGAGCTGTTATAGGATGCACCACAGGGATTACTGGAGAATTAGTTCCCCAAAGGTGCATTTCACATTGGATGACATCAGTAGGACTGCCAAAGTAGGCCATTGGGAATGTATTGAGTGTGACTAGCCTAAAATGCATTGCTTCCTACACAGACATTGAAACACACATAAATTATCCACAACCAACATGTGTGGGTATAGAACCCCTAACAGAGGTCTAGATCATACTACACCAGTACACAGTTATGGCACATGCTACAGAGATTACTGCATCCTTCCCAGAGGTGTATTTCTAGGTGGATGACATCAGCAGCCTTGCCAAAGTAGAGCATACAAATTGTATGGAGTGTGACTACCCGAAAAAGCACTGTTCTCTACACAGAGAGGGTCAGATAGACATACACAGCTGCCATGCCTGGGAGTAGAACACTACAGCAGTACACAGATACATGACACGCTACAGAGATTACTAGGTTACAGCTTCCCAGAGGTGTATTTCTAGGTGGATGACATCAGCAGCCTTGCCAAAGTAGGGCATACAAATTGTATGGAGTGTGACTACCCTAAAAAGCATTGCTCTCTACACAGACAGGGTCAGACACACACACGCACACACACACACACACACACACACACACACACACACACACACACACACACACACCTGCCATACCTGGGAGTAGAATAGCTACCTTACTAATTTATCACACTCTGGCAGTACACAGTTACAGAATGCTCTACAGAGATTACTGGGCTACAGCTTCCCACAGGTGTATTTCTAGGTGGATGACATCAGCAGCCTTGCCAAAGTAGTGCATACCAATTGTATGTTGTGTGACTACCCTAAAAGGTACTGCTTTCTACACAGACAGACACATACAGTTGCCAAGGCTGGGGTTAGAACTCCTACCTAACTACTTTATCACAGTACAACAGTACACAGTTATGAAACACACCATGGAGATTATTGGAATGCATTTTCTCTAGGGATGTATTTCTAGGTAGATGACATCAGCAGCCTTACCAAAGTAGAGCATTTCAATTGTAGGGAGTGTGACCACCCTAAAAAGGATTGCTTTATACACAGACAGACACACACGCATACACACAGTTGCCAAGGCTGGGGTTACAACTCCTACCTAACTAGTTTATTACACTAAAGCAGTACGCAGTTATGAGACATGCCACAGAGATTACTGGAATGCAATTTTTCCAGGGATATATTTCTATTTGGATGACACAAGCAGCCTTACCAGAGTAGAACATTTCAATTGCAGGGAGTGTGACCACCCTAAAAAGCATTGCTCTATACACAGACAGAGTCAAACAGATACACACACACATTTCCCAAGGCTGGGGTTAGAATTCCTACCTAACTAGTTTATCACACTACAGCAGTATGCAGTTATGGGACGCACCACAGAGATTACTGGGATACAACTCTCCCAAAGGTATATTTCACAGTAGATGACCTCAGCAGGCTTGTCATAGTGTGGTTATGGGGAGGGAATTGTTTGTGCATGGGCCATAACCCATTCATCTAAGGGTTGACACGCCACATGCAGGCACAGCATGGGTCATATTCCACAGGTACATGTATACAGCTGCTAGATGACTACTTCCTTGAACAGTCATGTTGTACAGCTGGCACATGCACCACATACTCTGTAATGGTGACAGATACCAGTGGCTATTATCTGCAGTGTGTGATATCAGACCCTCGTGTGGTTGTGACCCTTTGACTGTGTACTGGGTGGGAGAGCCGTGGATGGCTCCTTGTCACAGTCACCCTCTTCCACACATCTATGTATGTCTACCTTTGGCTTATTATAGTGTGTTGCCCTTACATATATGCCTGTATTCCTATCCACTGTGTATGCAAAGCATGTGTGGTGCATACTGAGGAGTGTCTGCAGTAACATCTGTGGCTGCCAGATATGTCTGGTCCAGTGGTGTTTGCAGACATGTCCTTCATGTGTTTAAGTGTGTGAGCATGCCCACTATGACCTTTCAGTATATCGTTGACTGACATTGCCTTCATTACTCTAAGTGTGTGGGCATGCCCAGTATGGTCATCTGTATTGAATGTGCGAATCGAGTCCAGGTAGTTTGTACTGCAGTGCTGACCTTTGTGATGTACACCTACAGGTAGCATGCTGTCTCTGCAGGGCATCCGTCGATCATTTGGCATGGACTATTACTACATTTCTGCATAGGATGGGGGTGCACACCCGACTATTTCTACATTTCTACACAGGATTGTGGGAGTCACACCTGACTGTTACTATATTTCTACATGGGATGGGGGAGCACAACTGACTATTTCTACATTTCTACACAGGATTGTGGGGGGGCACACCTGAGTGTTACTATATTTCTACATAGGATATGGGGGCACACCTGCCTATTTCTACATTTCTACACAGGATTATGGGGGGGGCACACCTGACTGTTACTATATGTCTATGTGGGATGGGGGGCGCACCTGACTATTTCTACACTTCTACACAGGATTGTGGGGGGGCACACCTGACTGTTACTATATGTCTATGTAGGATGGGGGGCATACCTGACTATTTCTACATTTCTACACAGGATTGTGGGAGGGGGGGCACACCTGACTGTTGCTATATGTCTACGTGGGATAGGGGGCACACCTGACTTTGACTACAATTCTACGTTGGATGGGGGGGCACACCTGATAGTTGTACACATTTGCTAGGACTGTACTGGTACTTCAGGTACTCCATTTCAGTCTGTAGTCTTACTTATCATTCTGGCTAGAGGCATAACAGTGTACTACAGATCTTAGCTTTTAATTACCTACATATTAGTTTCTGACTTCCTACCCTTCAGAACTGACATCCCACTGCCTGACCTGTTGTAGTCTGTCTGTGTAGACCTGGGGGGGAGGTTACCCATAGGCCACATTCAGAAGCCATAGCACAGCCTTTGTTTGTGTTTGTCTACACCTGTCCTGCTGCCTGTGACTGTTGTTAGGCATGTGACCCCCCCCCAACTAGCATGTCTGAGTCACTTACCTTGTGGGTGTGTGGTACTCCATTTCAGTCTGTAGTCTTACTTATCATTATGGCTAGAGGCATAACAGTGTACTACAGATCTTAGCTTTTAATTACCTACATATTAGTTTCTGACTTCCTACCCTTCAGAACTGACATCCCACTGCCTGACCTGTTGTAGTCTGTCTGTGTAGACCTGGGGGGGAGGTTACCCATAGGCCACATTCAGAAGCCATAGCACAGCCTTTGTTTGTGTTTGTCTACACCTGTCCTGCTGCCTGTGACTGTTGTTAGGCATGTGACCCCCCCCCCAACTAGCATGTCTGAGTCACTTACCTTGTGGGTGTCCCAGTATTGAGGGTGGTGCTACAGGGCTGCCTATGCCGGATGCACATAGTACACTCCCTACACATGGTTAGGCACAGGTAGTGTAATGTTTGGCATCCCTTTTACTGTATGTGAGTGTCGGAGAGATGAGTTATTCCTGTGTCCCTCCTGTATCAGTGTATGTGCTATGTATTGCCTCTTTGCCAAGGCCAGGACATACTGGGCACGCCTCCTTCTGCCTACTGGGGCAGGCTCAGGTTGTTCCTCCTCCGAGTCACTCTGTGCCTGTGCAGACCTTGGCAATGATGGGGGGCTGTGTGGCCCTGCTCTGTGCTGCTCCTGCTGCAGCTGTTTCCACAGGATCATATTGTGTAGCATAGCACATACAAGGATAATTTGGGTACATGTAGCTGGTGAGTACTGCAAGGCTCCACTGGATGTGTCCAGGCACCGGAACCGTGACTTGAGCATCCCAAACACATGCTCTACTATAATTCTGGTCTGTGCGTGTGCCTCATTATGGAGTTCTTTTTCGGGTGTGTGTGCATTTCTGATGGGTGTCATCAGCCATGGTTCTAGTGCGTATCCAGCATCCCCCACTAGGTGACCATGAGTGATGTCCCCACTGGCAAATCTTTGGTACAGCTGCATCAAATGCCAGATGTGGGAATTGTGATAGCTTCCAGGGCAGCCAGCACACACATTCGTTATTATGCCCTGGGCATTGCACACTACCTGTCAGTTGATGGAGGGGAAGCCCTTGCAGTTCATGTAGACCCTACCTCGCTCACCGGGTGGTGCTTTGATGTGTATGTGCATGCAGTCTATTGCATCCACTACCTCAGGGTATTCTCCTATTTGGTGGAACAGTTGCATATTGCTGGCCAATGCCTCATGGGTGTTGGGGAAATATACGTGCTCACTGACATGTGCTGACATGGCATCCAGGAAATGGTGGAGTACCCTGGATGCTGATGCCTGTGAAATCCCCATCATATCACCAGTTGGACTTTGGAAGGTACCTGTAGCTAGTATTCTTAGGCCTACACATACCTTGATATTCACTGGGATGGGTTCCTCTCTGTTAGTTCTGTGTGTCAGGCATGGCCAGCACAGCTCAACAATTTGCTGTAGGAGGTCCCTGTCCACCTTATAGTGCTCCACTATCTCCAGCTCATGTAGCCCCTGGTAGGTTACCCTGGGTCTTTACACTCTTCTCTATCTTCTCACTGTGGGTTGGTTGACAGCATTCACATACTCACCACCCTCAACCTCTTCCACAAGTTGTATGATAGCTATTGCAGCCCCTATCATTTTGCTGTTGTGAGTTTTAAAAGTTCCCCGCTTGTTTACACCGGCGGTGTAGAGTGTGGGAAAAACAGAGGGGAAGGTGTTTGCTTAGTTTATAGTAGTGTTCTGGGCTTGGCTGGTCTGCTGCATGTGTAATTGGCTGATTCTGATACATTTCACCTGCCAGCTAAGCCAGTTCTCCTTGGTTACCTTCATACTGCTGTTTTCCCTTCCCATTGCCTTCTTGTTTAAGTCTGTGTGCGCGCCGCTCAGAGTGCTCAAATGTGCACACTGCTGCTATTTACTGGTTTAACCTCATTTTTCTTCTTGTAAAACCCGGTGCGTGGCATGCACACCCGCTTAGGCTTTGTAAAGAGTGCTAAGCAAGTTTAGACACATCCGTCCAGCTTAGCTGTGCTAAGCTAGGAGGAAACCCGAGCCACAGGGCTCCAATCCGCTTACGGTATGCCTAGCACACGCCCCCATGATGTCATCTAACTCCTAGGCTTGCACCAAGCTATTTCTACTCTTACATTGTTGGGACCTGACTCACATGTTGGGGAAAACTGGGATTCACTATCCTTCCCCTCATTTGCATAGGATTGCCTGCTAATGCATAGTTACATGTCTCACACTGAGCCTCCCCTCTTAGCAACCACTACTCACTGGGCAGGTTGTCTTCTGCCTGCTATTGACTTGCATGGCAGAATAGTGATTTTAGCTAGACTGCTTATTTTTGGTTTATTTTATTATTTTTCCCCCGATCCCATTTGCGCGCCACTGCCCTATGCTTAAACAGCCGAGATCGGCAAAAAAAATTAAAAGTTGATTTTTGTACTTTTTTTTTATGTTTGCAGTGCCAATGGCCTTATACTTGGCCATTGGCATGCTTACTACATGATATGCAGCCTTTATTTGGAGTTGTCATGGCTCCGTTTTGGATTTTGTTGAAATGTACTCGGTTACTAACCGAGTACATTTCTACAGATAGCACTAGTCTTGCACGGACTGTTGAAAGCTTCCTGGATTGCAAAATCACCTCGTTTGCATGGATTTCATCTACAAATGGGGTGATTTGCATACCAGGGCTTAGTCCGTGCAGGATTAGTGCAGGAGCGCTCGTGCACGCCCCTGCAGGCTGTTCCTGGATCGCACGTCAGACATATTGCCTGCTTGAGCTCCTGCACCGATCTTACACTCCGTGCAAGCTTTTGAGAATCTGGGGGAGTGTCTACACATATTCAAACACACACACACACACACACACACACACACACACACACACACACACACACACACACACACACACACACACTTACAAACATACATACACCTGGACAAGGTCAGTGGCAGAGCATCTTCTACAGAAACAAAGATGCTCTTGCATAAACACACATACACAGACACACACAGACACACACAGACACACACACACACACACACACACACACACACACACACACACACACACACACACACATGCACACTCACAGACATAGAGATGTATTCACTTTCTCAGTTGTGCACAGGTCAGATGTCTGATTGTGCATTTCAACTTGTTGCTGTCAGACTCAGTCTAAACATTATCAGACACAAATGAACACATGATCGCATACACACACACTGACATACCAATGTACACACACACACACACACACACACACACACACACACACACACACACACACACACACACACATGCTCACAGATGTGCACATACGAATACAGATATTCCCACACTTTCTTGTAACTGCTGCTCTAGTTACTTGAATTAGTTCCTTTTTTTTCCATTGATGAACCGCAGCTTTGAAAGCCATGTTAGTAATGGGAAAGGAAAAGGCAGGTCTTTGTAACTACTCCTGCTGCTACTGCTGTAAGTTCTTGCTTTAGTTATATTATTTTGTTTTATTTTATTTTTTATTTTTTCCCACTCTCTAATAGCATCTTTGGAAAAGCCTTGGTTTATAAGGTGAAAGGAAATGCTTGCTTGAATAAAGGATTTCAAACTTGGCACATGGATTTTGTGCTGGAAAAGGTGTTCTTATTTTTACTGGGCTGTCTCTGCACATTAATGCCCCTTTGGAATATTACATTTCTAAGGGAAATCACTGATACTTCAAGCAAAAAAAAAAAGCTAAAAGAAAACCTTTTTAAAATTTATTTGTTAACATTGTAAATCTACCATATAGAAAAACCTATTTTCAGACATTACCCAAAAGCACTGACTGCTTACGTGATTTGCTCACAGTAACACAAGAGGCAACTGGAGACTGAGAATTAAACTCCAAAACCACAGAATAAAGCTTATTAGCAGCTCATAGTCTTGCTCCTGTCTGCCAAACAGCCATGCAAGCAGTATGGAATATATTGAATATTTCCCCTTGTGCCCTCACTTTTGCTGATGCTCTTACTGTAGCTCTTGGTGTAGACAGTCTCATCCCCCATGCCCCCATATGTATGAGTATATTATATGCACTAACTCCAGGATTGCTGTACCTTTCGTTATTGTTAATGTTTAGACTATATTTTACTCAACATTCACTCTCGAGGTGTCACTCTTTTGGACTTCAGAATTTCGAAAGGTAGCCATATATTTTGATACATATAATGATACCATCTGAAAAAAAGTACATTTTCTGCCACTTTGGAAACAGTACAGGCCAGGAAAAGACCAGCAGCTCTTTTGTGAAATATCCCATTTCTCGTGTGTGTGTGTGTGTGTGTGTGTGTGTGTGTGTGTGTGTGTGTGTGTGTGTGTGTGTGTGTGTGTGTGTGTAAGAGTGTGTTCACGTGTGCATGCATGTTTGCAAGTGTGTGTGTGTGTGTGTGTGTGTGTGTGTGTGTTGGAATGGTGTCAAAGTTTTCCTACAAATCCAGGAACTCCCACACATTGCCATCTTTCTGTTATCTAAATATTTCTGAAAATGACATTATCAAACTACAATCTTTAAACACATAAGTTTCTCTTAGTTCTATATGGAAAAGGTTTAGAGCTCTTAAAGTTCTTTCTGGTGACTTCTTTTGTATATAATGTATATAGTTATAAGATCCAACTCTATATTGCTGTTATTTTTGTTCCTTATTGTTCCTTACTATGTTTAATGTCATGTTGTTACTTGTCTTTGTATTGGGAAATTTCAATAAAAAGATTTTTGACAAAAAAAAAAAAAAAAACTACAATAGGTCTGTAGAATATAGGTCTTTAAGCACTGTCTGCTGTTATTGCAAAAATAGTAGTGCCTAAGTCCTGTCTCACTGTTGTACAGTAATAATATTGGTTTATATGTGTTTCGCTCTAATATTTAAGATGTGTTTTATACTGTGTATTTTAACCTTGAAAGAAGCACTGTATGAAAGAAATTGTGGCATTACAAATCAGCTGCATGTAACAACATGAAAAGGTCTTTTGAAAAACTCAGCTTTTTGGCTTCTTTCCCTCACTGCAGGACCAGCCCACCAGATTCTGTGAATTCTCTTAAACAGGCTCAAGCATTCTGAGAGCTGTCAGAACTGTTTGCCATTTGCTGCATCAGCAGATTGAGTTCTACTGTGCTGTAGTAGACGTCATATGTGTTGCATAAAGCTTCTTGTTTAGTGTCACAAACTGCACGTAGCCTGTTTTGTGCAATTAGACAGATGACACATCATGTAGAAAGCTAAGTGGGAAATTCACAGGACTTTTATCACATTCACGCAGACTAGACTAACTGTCCCTCCCATTTCCACCCCAGTGCCCTTGCCAAGAATCTTTATGTCAGCTTTCAAGAAACATACCCCGAGCTGTGGATAACGTGCAGTTTAGTAGAGAGAAGATGTTTCATTTGAATGTGCCACTGATTTGTCCTAACTGAACCCTGCAGTCTGACTCATTCTGTTGTATGCAATGTTGTATGCAAATAACCATGTGACTTCTCTGCTTTTTCTTTTTCATTATCACTTGTGTAATTTAAAAGTGTTTCATTTTGAGTAATATTGATGTGTATTAGGTGAGTAATAGAGCTGTTGGCAGAATATAATGTGCCGTGTTTGTTTTTTTTTTGCTCAAAATGTTTCCCTAAAATGCTTCCAAGATAACACCCATACATTCACACTCTCATGTTTCAAGAGGTGCAAATGTAAAGATATCTGAATCAGAATATAGAGCACTTCCTAGAAGGCTTCAGTTTATTCCATATGCTGTTCTGTTTGAATCGTCCGTGTTGCATGCTGTTTTGCTACAGCTCACACAGTCAGGGCATCATTACACTGATACTCATTGAATATATGGCATACATACCCACTGATTAATTAAGGAGTTATTGCATCATGTTAAGAGCCATGGTAAAAAGGCACTGTTTCTAGGATGAGGTATTTTGTGATTCGCAGACACATTAGCCACAATGAGGACAGACCTCATTATCCGCTACTGTGTGAGTCTATAAAGTGCCTTTAACAACTGCAGAGTGCAGATCAGCATTTCCCATAGTAGATGGTAGTTATCTATAGCGAGTGCATCATGTTAGAACAGGCACCTCTCCCACTGCAGTCACTCTCCCACACATACAAGCACACAGTAAAAGTCACATAAGCACAAGCACTATATACATGTCCCTGTTGTTAGAACATCCACAATGTTTTTTTCTCCTTCTCCTCTGCCCTGGTAAATCTTGGATGATTACAATCAGTCCCCAATGCCAGACATTCTAGTTTCACATTTCATATTCTTCAATAAATGCATGCTAGGACAAACTCTGGTATTCTGCGAAACTGAGATGTATGTCTAACATTTCCTGTCCGTCTTCCCTCTACTTCATGCCATGATGCAGGCATTGCATATTACCCACAATCCTCAATATACAGTGAGAAAAACAAAACAAAGCACTGAGCTAGCTTATCAATTGGTGCAGTGGGCTAATGCAGATGTGGACTTATGTCAAGGATATGTGGTTCAAATTCCCCCACATATTTCTTTTTTAACATTTATTTTAAAACTCAATCCCTGGTGTCTAGTGGTGGTATAGAGGACTAATATCTGAGATGGGAGGGTACAAGGTTTGAAGTCTGTTTAGTGATTTTTATGGCACTACTTTTCCTTGGTTTCTAGTGGTTCCCTGAACTTTTTTTTTAATACTTGCCCCTAAGGTATGCCACATTGAGTATCCATAGTGCCTAGTGTTACCCCAATCCCAATCCCCATACTGCTTAAGTGTCACTCAGGCATGAGTATGGAGTTTTTCCTGGGGGCTAGTTTCCCCCCAACCCCATGATACCTGTAGGGTTTATGTCCTGCTCAAGCACAAGTATGGAGTTTTCCCTTTTGGCTAGTGTAGGGGTGTGTGGAAGTATGACAGCCACCCAAACTCACATGCAGATACACACACACACACACACACACACACACACACACGCACACACACACTTGTCTAACTTAGCGCGTCTGTCCAACCAGGCATGCAGACACTCATACAAACACTCACATATGCAGGCACTGTCCTGCATTTCCTAACCCCACTTTAGCACTTAATTCCCCAGCACTTGCCTCTACCATGAAGGATAAACATGGGCAGCTACTGTGAAGTGCAAGGAAGCAGATGTGCCACTGTTCACGGCCAAGCAGTTAGAATCACTTGGTGTAGATGCCTTCCCAGGGGGGGGTTCTTGGGGGGGGGCATGGCTAGTTAACATATGCCTCTTCCCCAAGACTGTGTCATTAGTATCTAGCATGGCCATAGAGACAAGCCACTCTGGTGCTGCATGTCTTCATGGAAAAACACAGTGGTAGGGCTATCTATGAAATCAAAATGATTACCGCATGGTAACGTTTGTGAATTCCTGGCACAGTAACTCCATCACTTAGATTGAATAAGGCTACCTTATCACTCCTCCTTGACACATTTATAACCTGTGCCAAACTCAAAACATAATGCCAGACATATGGAAAACTGCTCTTGTCAAATCCTTTTCCAAACAGCCTCATCGGGAAAATGTCTCCTACTTCTGCTCCATCTCCATCCTTCTTACACTTCAAAAACTAATTTACAGCCAACTGCCACATATCTAACACTACCACCTCCTCCTTAAACAGCATGGATTTTAGACTGGCTAGAGCACAATGATAGCACTATGGACCCTTACACATGAGATCATGTTCCACATGGATAAAGGAAACATTTAAGGAGCTCTCTTCATTGACCTTCCCAAAGCTTTTGATCTTAATGACCTTCTGCTCTTTCACTTCCTCCAAGAAATCAGTTAGATCCAGCATTGTTACCTGGTTCCCATTTCAGAGTAACCTCATATTGGCTCATCCCTGTCACCTACAGCACCCATGCTGCAGGGTTCCACACTCTCCCCATTGTTGTTTTCAGTCTTTATTAACAAGCTACACTCTCACCTCTCTAAACGCTCCTGTCATTGTTTATGCAGGTAACATGGTTATCATTCCATCCAGTCCCTAATTTTCAGTTATTTGAAACGCATCTTCATTCTGATCTCTACTCCATTAATTCTTGGTCTAACAATCATAAGCTACTCATAAACCCCTCCAAAAATGTATGATATTTAGAACTTCACAAAATTAAAAAAAATAAATAAATAACTCCTAAAACTCTTAACATCACAGATGTCAATGATACTGCAAAAGAAGTAAGCACACCCTTTAAATACATCGGTTTATGGCTGGACCAGCCATTTCATTTCCATAGCCACACTGGAAACACCAGGAAAAAAAATCAATTATTTTCTATTTTGGTCTTGGAAAATACATCCCTTTCTCTCCAGACCAGCTAGAACTGCAATAAGCATAGGAGACCTCCTTGCTCCCCTTGAATATGGGCTTCCCATCATAGCCATATCTTGAAAAAAAAAAAAAACAAAACAAAAAAAACTCATCCACTTTAAAGTCCATTAGAAAAAAATCTGCTAATTCATTTCCAGCAACCCTCTTAGGAAAACCCTTACTACATTCCCTCCAGTGCCAGATGGCTCCCAGTTTCCAGAGTTTATATATAGTAGGGTCTTTTCTTTTCAAACTAATACAGCCAGGTGCATTCTCATTCAACCAGGTGCATTCCCACCTCTTGCTGCCAAACTTCATAATAAAACCATTCCCTATAACCACTCCCAGATAGCTCCTTCATTTCAAAACCCCCTAAACCGAACTGCTTGTACCAACTTATCCATTCTTGCACCCAAACTCTGGCAATTACTCCCTCTTCAACTGAATAAAAATTTCCTCTTTTCCAACTTTCAAATGACAACTCTAAAGACACTTCCATCAAAATATCTGATTGTAAGTGTTTTTCCACAGGACACATCACCTACTCTTCCAAACCTACATCATTTCTACTTTGACCCTCTGTTGTCACCTGCTACTTACCACTTGTGTGTACTTCTCAAATGAATCCATATTTGTTTTTCTACTATGTTAATAAACAATATTAGTTCATTGATTTAATTGTCTGCAGGACTCTCTACCTTCTGTGTGAATTTCTTTGCATGGACTGTCACTGAAAATGTTTTCTGTGATCTGTATACTACCTCAGTAAAGAAACAAAATAAATAAAATAAAAATTTCTAAAGTAAACTAAAATAAATAAAATTAAATTAAAAATAAAATAAACATTTCCTTTCTTGCAAGTATTCTCGCTTGCCTCTTCTTATGCCTTCAGACCTCGCTATATAATGTTATGCTGCTGTCCCTGTAGTATAAGCCATCTCACTCATTAGGGCTACATCTTATCCTTAAAGCTCTGCTAAGAATAATTACATTTTTCTGTCCATATTCTGACATTGTTGACTTCTTAAACTAAATGTTGTAGCATATTATTGCATCTGTAAATATATATATATATATATATATATATATATATATATATATATATATATTTATGTCTACTTGACACTACCGATATGTCAGTAGACTTTAATATCAGTGAGGCGACAATGCTGAAAAATCCAAAACGCTGAAATCACACAAAGGTCAACTATCAAAAAACTGACCCAATAATGTGCAATGTACCTCTCACGTAACCCATCAACAAAACCAAAAACTCATCCAATGTAAGCACTGCCCTTTTAAGTAAAATGAACTACACAACTACCGAACTCTCCTCCAAATTTTGCCCACAAACCAATAGCCGCTTGAAAACAAATCCTACTGAATATTCATGCGAGTGCCCCACAAAAATATTCAGTGGAGATTTGTTAAAACAAAAATCACAAACACTTTAAGTTAAAATATTACATTTTTGCAGGGGGGGCTGCTCCCCCTGCACCCCTCATGGGGGGCTGTGCCCCCCCTCAAATCCCCTGCAAATTAAATATACCAACTCCAAGATCACACTACAGTGTGAAAATGAACAGACTTCCTGTTCTGCCCTGCTTCAGCTTGAGGTTGGCATTTCAATCATTCAGTCATCTGAACATTGGTATAGTGAAGTTTCAGTTATATGAAACTTCGCTGTTTTCATCTCAGTGATTTCAAAGTTGTCTACTGACATTTTGGTAATGTCAAGTAGACAGATATATATCTATGTATATAAATACACACACATATATGTATATATATATATATATATATATATATATATATATATATATATATATATATATATATCAGAGAGAGATACATACATATATATATATATATATATATATATATATATATATATATATATATATATATTTGTTTTTAGCATATAATTGTATCTGTAAATATGTTTTCTTCACTTTCTTATGTGATCCTATTCATCCAGACTGCACCTGCATATGGTCCATTGAGATCAATGCACTTCTCCAGTAAACAAATAAAAATCAATCAGTCAATCCTATTCTATAATAGCTATAAAAGCTGCCAACAACAAATTATCATTGACTTTTAATTATTTCCTCTGTTTTATTTATTTATCCTTTGTTGACTGGGTTAGTCCCACTGCGAAAGTATGCTGCTTTCAGAGAAAATCCAATATAACATTTATACTACTAGGGAAAATTGCCAGGGCAGGAGGAACTTCCCTTACTCATTCTAAGCAGAAGGTGGCACCAGAGGGCTGTCTTTATTGCTTGGAGAATTCCAGAATGGAGTACAACAGGTAGAGATGGATTTACGAGGTCTAGAAACTGCTGTGTTGATAGAGATGATGGATCAAGATGAACCAGATGTTGGCAAGGAAGTAAGATGGAGTACTATAGTTGATGGTCTGCTGAAAGAAGTAACAGAAGAGGTGCTGACAGATGAATCAGGAGAAAAAGCTGGGTTTGTGGAAGATACTGGCAGCAGTTCAGGGATATGCATGGTCAGTAATGCAGCTAGTTTTATAGGCATGCCCCTGCAACAGGCTGATGGTGTTAAAAAAATTATATGCAGAATTGGTGAACAAAGAAAATATGTTGTGACTGAAGCTGAAAAAGGAAAAAAATGATGCAAGGATATGCCCAGAATAAAAGACTAGTGGTAAGAATCAAAACAAAGAACAGTAACACAGTATAATTTTACTTTAAGGTTTAAAGTGGAAGATATACAGGCATTAAAACACTTAGGAAGAGAGGACTTTTGCAAATGTATTTTTGAATTGTTTACCTTACTTGAAAAAATTATGAATGAAGTAAAGTAAAATACCTCATTTGTACCATGGAATGAGTATATTTTTTTTCAGCATTTGGGACTTCAGTTTAGGAAGAACATAGAGGTATAATTCAGGGCATCTAACATAGAGGAAATTGAATTAAAGACATTTTTCTGTTTATTTTAGGTGCATGAGATTAAAAAACAGATAAAATAAAATTTTAGACTGAAGGTGTGATTTATGGCTAACGTGCATGAAGGTCCACTGCAGCATATTTCATATGCTATAACTATAATGGGAAATGGGGAACAGTGAGGTACTGGTGTCAACCTGGATCATGACTTTGTGTGGAATGAGAAGCAAGACTTTAATAAACGTAATGTGGACAATGCAGGGAAAGAGGACATAGCACAAAAATTGTAGGCCCGTGTGCAGAAAATGCAATGAATATGGAGATTTTTGGTTTGACTGTCACAAAAGGAAAAGATAGAATAACAAGACAGTATTTTAGAAGAAAGACAATCTCTGGATAATATACCTGGATATATTGCTGAAGAAAGCATTTTTTAGGGGGGGACGCTAACTGAATAAGAAAATGTATATAGCATGGAGAAGAATGATGGGAATGAGACAGGAAATTAAAACCAAAAAAAACCTTAAGAACGGCAGTTCAAGTATGTTGGCTGATCTTAATTGTTATGAACTTGTTAATGAAAAAATTATGGAAAAGCATTTTTCCAAAAACTGATCAAACATTACTTGAATTGGTATGCCAGAATTACATTCTCAGTGACACTGATACATTTTTAAAAGTAGAACATCCAAAAATTTTAAGATTTTTTTGGCATACCTAAGATTCATAAAGATGCAATTAATCCACCTTTTAGACCGATAGTGATGGCAGATTTTTATAAAACTAAACCACTATCAGTATTTCTAGATTATATGTTAAAATCTATTGTACAAAAATTTGAACATTATTTAAAGGATTCATTAAGTGGTTTAAACATTAATATAGGTGACTGCCTGATGTCCTCTATCAAAATGGTTTCATTGTATACATGTATTCCACAAGACATTGATATAGAATATGTCAGAGAATATCTCAGCAGATTTAATACATTGGAAAGTAGGTTTACAAACACGCTATGTACACTTTTAGAACTTGTGTTGGAAAACAAATTTTTCAAATTTGGGAATGAATATTATAAACAACTTTCAGGAGTTGCAATGGGAGCAAGTATGGCTGTGGTATATGCCAACTTGGTCATGACCAGTTGGGAACAGAATACTCTTAAAAATCTTCCATTATACAACAGAGTGATTTTTTTATAGATGCTTCATTGATGACTTATTTCTTCTTTGGAATGGAACCAGAGAAGAGGTTTTAAGTTTTTTTGAAACACTAAACTCGTTTTCTACCTTCTTAAAATTCACTCTAAGTGGTCTGATTCATTGTTTGGATATTAGTTTGGAGATTAATTATCAAGAAGGGCTGTTAAATAGCAAAATATACAGAAAAAATTGTTAATCATTATTTACATAAATTAAGTCAGCACCCGTTACTCATGAAAAAGAATGTCGCAAAGGACATAAGGTTAGGTAAGCTGACTAGTCAGGAACATACCTTTTTGGAAGATTTACACCACCTCAAAATGTATTTGTTGAAAGAGATTATGACAGTCATTTTATTAAAGACTATGTACAGGAAGTTAAACCTCTTAGACTAACTATAGTTAAGCCTGTATTCAGATCCTACATTGATACTTGCACAAGTAATATAAAATCAAATGAAGAAATTATGGGCACAGCATATAAGTATGCATTTCCACTACCTATTTCTACTGATAGCGGCATGTTAAGAAGAATTATATAGGCCAATTAGAAAATCATCTTAGGTAGCAATGAAATGGCAGAGGTATTAGGACAAACACCTTTATTTACTTGTAAAAGATCAACTAACATTAAGATGGTACTGCAAAGAAAGAACAACAATGACTCCTATGAAAAGACTCAGCTTGGGACTTTTAAATATGGACAGTGCAGATATTGCCATTTGATTAGTTGTTGCTTCCTTCGGCTTTTCCCGGTTAGGGTTCGCCACAGCGGAAGAGTCTGTCATATGACTTTAAACGTACCATTTTTAAATGATTGTTTGTATTGTTTTCATTTGTGTTCTGAAGAAGTTCTAACATTCATTAAAGGATGAAAGTGCTCAACATTAGATCCTTGACCTGTCATTCTTAAGTTTTTTTTTTTTTTTTTTGGTTTTAGTTTTCAGCTTTTTTGCTTCTTTGTGGTTGTAATGAGATAGGAAATGCCTTTCAAAGAGAAAGTATTACAGTACAAGATAAAAGCTAATATCAAACTAGATGAGGTCACTATTAAAGTGACAACCAGATCCCATGTGCAACAATGGGAAAAACTGGGTTGTAGATGGATGAATGGATGCAAAACAAGGAAGTGAATAAGGGGAAGAGAGATAACTTAATATTGGATAAAATCAATTGTAGAGGGTACAGAGAAGGAAAATAAAAATGAAAACTAGAAATAATAAATAAGAAAGCTGCAAAAAAATAAATGGACTTAATATCAATAATATCAATATATCAATATCAATATTAATATAATTAATATAATATCAATATATCATCTAGATAAGACATGAAAAGTAAAAATGTTAACAGAAAAAGAGCATAAAAAGTTGGAAAAGGAAATTTCTTAAAATGATCTAGATAAATTATTAGCAAATATAGATCCAGTTGCAAAACCAGATGGAATAGGGTACGAAATGTGTAAAAATTTAAGAGAGTGTTAAAAATATTTTTAAAGAATTTGAATGAATGAATGAATGAATAGTTAAATTAAGGTTTTATGTATAAAGAGTGATATAGTGGAATACTTAAATTCATATAGAAGAAGGAAGATAGAAGGCAATTAAAACTGGAAACTGACAGTATTGAATACAAATAATAATGATACGATCTTTATGAAAATAATACAAAAGAGATTTGAAACTAAAATGGAAAATATTATGGAAGATAGTATATCTAGTATAAAGGGGAAGGGCTGTCAAAAATTATCAATGATAGAGAAATTGTGGATGATGTTATGAATAGAAAAGAATAAGCAAAGATCATGATAGGAGACCTTAATAAGGCAGTTGATACAATTGGACATGAAATCCTATGGATAATAATGAAAGAATATAAGAGTGAAAATTAGAAAACTATGTATGTCAGCATATAGTAATAATAAAGTAAAAATACTTGTAAATGGTTGGCTAAGCCAAGATGTACAAATGAAAAGCGGTGCAAAACAGGGATGGCCAATGAGTTGTATACTGTTTGTTTTGGTTATGAATGTGCTAGTATGTAAAATAAATTACAAAATGATGGAGGCGGGGTAAATAACACCTGAAGGGTTAAGAATTCCAGTTCTGTTAACATATGCAGGTGACATTATACCAATTCCAAAAAAACAAAATTTGGAAAAAAATAAGTCAGAATTCACACAAATTAATAGCCAGAGGTGATAGGAATGGCTTTAAATAAAGAGAAAAGCAAAGGTTCAGGTGATGTAGTAAAGACATGGGGTATATATTTTACAGTGAATGAAATTTCTGTGTTGGGTATAACATTTGGGAATAAAAATATAAGTAGAATTCAATGGGAAAAACAACAGAAGAAATGAAACATGCCTGACTTTTCTGCATAACATTTAAATTATCATTAAAAAAGGCTTATTTGATAAATTCAGTAATGTTTGAAAAATAGCATACATAGCAATGTGTTTGTGTTAGCAATAGAATTTGAAAAGGAATTAGTAAAGATTTTTTTTTCATTTTAATATGGGATTCTAGATTAAACCTGATAAAAAGAGGAGTTTTGTATGCAAATAAAGAAAAAAAGAGGTTTAAGGTTAATTAACACAATGGCATGTGCTGTAAAATTGTATAAATATAAGTATGATAACTTTTGGGATATAATAAAAAACAATAAAATAGAAAAAAACAAAAAAAAAAAACAAAGTATAAATGAAGAAATAAAATGTTACCAAGAAAAAATATTTTTGTAGAAAATAAAAACTGACGATATAAAAAAAATAGAAAAATATGGTATAACAATGTAATGATAAAACATTACTATATAAAACCATGGAAAAATCAAGCAAATTAAAAAAAATAATCAAGCCATAAAAATAAGAAGCAAATGGTGTAATCACAAAGTAGAATGTGAAGATTTTTTGTGCAGACTGGTAATATATAAATTGTCAGTAAAAGGAAATATGCCATATAAAAAGAAAAGTGATAGCATATATTTACATTGACAAGAAGAATAAACTATGGAACGTGTTCTTGAAATGTAAAAGAGTAAAAAGTTATTGGGAAAACTATGCAAAGAAGATTTTTTTTCAAAAATATAAGAGAAGTGGATTAATAAATATGGATTTGATTAAATATGGATATTATAAGAATAGAAGTAAAAAATAAGTTAAAAGAATAGAAAAAAATATTTTATGTTATATGGATTGTATGGAATGAAAGAATAAATGAAATGATGTTTAGTGGTAAATGGATTTTATTAACAATATTAAGAAAAATCAGATGTTGGGTTTGGAAAAAGGAGGGGGTCTAATAGGGATGAAAATCTGGCATGATTGAAAGGAAATTATGAATATGTGTAAACAGTTTTGTTCATCTATATAGGTGTACATTTGTAAATATGAGTTATTTTTGATAAGTACTATTGGATCTTTTAGATGTACCTGAGCTACCACCAACTCAAGGAGATGGGACTTTGGTTTAATATCTCACCCAAAGGGCACTACACCCATGAGTATCACCTCCTTATGCTGCACTATACTGTCAGCAATCCATCTACCTCGTGTGGGAATAGAACTCAAGGTCTTCAGCACCCAAAGTGAACATGTTATCTGTTGCATAACTGACACTGCTATAGACAAGGAGCTTAGTGAAACTAAAAAATAAGTGGAATATATTATACCAGGAAGGAAAAAAGTGTGTTAGGAATGAAATCTGGAGAGTATGAAAATGTAATAGAACAATATAGAAGAAATAAAAAAAATCATGGTGGAGAATTTTAATCTATCATTTAACAAAAATGTGAACATTTTAAATATGTACATATTAGGAAAACTAACATAATTATAGAATATGTTTCCAGCTAAAAATGGAGAAAGAGATGTTAAAAATATTTTTAATTTATCTGAAGGTCAAGACTGAATCCAGTGAAAAGAGGGATGATGTATAATAAAAATAAGAAAGAGGCTTGAATAAAAAAAATACAGTGTCCTTAACATCAATGCATTTTTTCTAAATAATACAGGAGGCTAAATTTAAATTTCTCTGTCTGTGTAAGTTATTCAAATTGGCTCAGTGCTGTTTATGTGCAGCAGCAGTTAGCCGTGCCCTGGATAGATGCAAGAACTTAGTAACTTCTTTTTTTCTATAAAAACGATGGAAAAAATTCCTTGAGTACTTAGTACACAGTGGTTGCTTGATGGACCACTGATTTGAGTGAAGATGCACGCTGTCTTTCAAGTGCAGCTTAACAGTGTAATTTTACTCAGATAGCACTTTAGTAAAGCTATTGTAAAACCTATTGAGAATTTGAGACCACTACCACTGCAGCACACAACAGTTGGCATAGAACCATGGGCATGCACTTTCCAACTGTCTCTGTAGCCAGCTTGGTTGAAATGGACATACTGGGACAATGTAGCAATGGTTTCATGCTTATTGATGACTCTCTTCTACTTAAATGTTCCAACATAGTTTGTAAGGGATGTAGTTGTGTAAGGCTATGGAAAGGATCGGTATGGAATTAATAAAGACATAGGCAACCTACAAACCAATGATGCATGCCAGTATGGTTTTGTTAAGGACATATCTTGCCTACTCTTTGAGAAGGTTACTGAAGCAATGGATGAGGAAAAAATCAGTACACACTGCATATCCAGAACTCACTAAGGGATTTTAACCATTCCATTTATTTATTTATTTACATTTGTTAGCGGGGTAGTGACTGATCAGTACTGACAAATTTCAGGCTCAACTTGGCTGGAATACAAAACATTTCAAACAAATGCAGAAATGTAAGCATAGCAGAGTAGTTATTAATGTCCACCTGTCTAGAAATTAATATTAATGTCATAAACATGGCTCTGTATGTTTAGTGTTTCTCATTTAAAAGATATTTTTAAAACTCTTAATTTTCTAAAGGGTGTAAAATAAACTTTTCTTTTTACAGAGAAAAGTGCGTGCAAACAATTTTTTTGTGTGAAAAGAAAAATCATTTTGCACCTTTAGGCATAATTTTTAATTATCAATGCCTCCAATGGCAAGTTGGATATGACAAAGATAGCATATGTAGGTTACCTTATTGATAGTGGGGTTATAAACCCTAGAAAGAAATACTTGAAACAATGAAAAACTGGTCTATTTTGATACCAAAAACATTGTGAAGGCATTGTTGGGATTAACTTAATACTATAAAAATATGTACCCAATTTTGCATTGATAGTTTGCAGTCTTACAGACATGACAAAAGCATGATGCCCCTTAAGTTGCAGTAGACATTAAAGGCACCTCATCATAAAAGGGTTCCTCTCTACTCGTCAATCATTAGACCCATTATAGAGTACAACGCCCCTTTTGGAATGTACCTCACAAGACATCTGCAGCAGCTGGAAAGGCCACAGAAGTACCTCACAAAGAGGATTACTGGCCTCAAATAAATGCCCTACGCTGACTGCCTCAAAAAACTCCAGCTTTACTTCGTAGCATATCACCTACTCTGAGGTGATCTCTGCCTAACATATAAAGCTATGTCAAACCCAGAGCTGTTGGACATGCTACAACTAAAAAAATCCCAATCCCTCTGAGCCACACGCTCTAGGGACCTAAACCTTGTCACCACAATAAACAGGACATGCCGGAGGGATAGATTCCTGTCCCAGAGACTTCCTATACTCTGGAACAAGCTACCTACCCATCTATGTCAAGCAAAGTTCTTTATTAGCACTCTTCAAGAAAAATCTTGATGAGTGGATAGGAAAAAGGATATACACCCCGGGGATCACTTCTGTGTCTCTGCTCAACAGTGGCACAGGAAAATAACTTTCTTGGGTGGCATAAGCTATGGAACCTTGCTGGCTAGGCTTACATAGGCCCTTGGGCCGATGGCCTAGTACCTACCTATGAACCTATGAACAGTTGAAGAGAATGCTATGCTCAGAGACTGTATAAGTCTCTCCAAATATCAGTAGGCCGTTTATGGTATATACTGATGAACCAGAGAAAGGTCTACTTGCACTGTTATTACAGATCACTGACAGGGAAGAATATCCTATATCTGTTTTTTTTTTCTTTTTGAAAATTGAGCACAGCAGAAACCAGAGGCCAGATTCCAAAAGAGTTGCTCTTAGTGCAAGTCTGCCCTGATTCTGAAAGGCCTGCTGTCAGCATAAGTGACTTACTTCGGTGTAAGGCCTATCTATAAACAGGCTTACATTGGGGACCTGATTCCAAAAGAACTGCTCTCAGTCTGCTTTCAGAATAAGTGGTCACTTACACTGAGCGCAAGTCTTTTGGAATCAGGACCCAGGTATTCAATTTTGAAAGAGAATGAGTTTTGCTGAAACTATATCTGTTTAGTCAATGACATTTGGTTGACTAAGCAGATGGTTGACAGGTGTGCAAGACTGCACAGTTCTTGGGGCTGGGGGAAAATGCCCTTTTCCCAATGTTGTATGATATCATGGTTAGTATATATAATTAGCAGGGGGTGTGGATGGTGCAATTTGAATTTTGCATGCACCAAGGTTGTTGCTAAGGGTCTATATTATATGTTCAAAGTTTAAGTTTCAAAACTTTGAATGTTAAATAATTGAATTTAAATGTTCAAAGTTCCAAACATCGAACATATAATAATAATAATAATAATAATAATAATAATAATAATAATAATAATAATAATAATAAAAAAACAGAACTTACCCGACTAGTGTAGGCAGGGGACGCAAGTCCCCCAGCATCCCCCACCCCCCTCCGCTCTTTAAATATACCAACTACGAGACCACACAAAATTGCATTTTTATTTAATTACTAAATTGTAAACTGCTTTTTCATACTGAGACTTGTATTTTCTCTTTGTGAGTGTTCTTTCTATGCATTTAAAGTGAGGTTTCTGTGTTCTGCATAATCTTAATAGAGGCCTGCTGTTGTCTAGGCATGGTAGTTTTGTTTGAGATTCCTGTGTTTCTGGCAGCCATTTTCTGCTGATAGTCTGTCTTCATTATTATTGAGAGTAACAGGGTCTCCTGACCTTCTGTAGTACGAGTAATTGGGTAATAGCAGGGGCTAATAGGACTGAGTAGTAATTTAATTTTCTAACTCTTCCATCCTTACTGGTATATAAACCCTGTGTCTGGAAAAGGTTGTGCTTGCATTTATCAGGCTGTGGATGGTATTTCATTACTGAAAATAAACAGAAATTCATTAAGATTCCAAGAACAGGATAAGTTATTTCTTAAACTTATTCCATTAAACTGCACTTTTGAAACACTTATTGTGCTATACAGTTAATCTACTACATTTTGCACTGTTATAAAGCTTTTTTTTACTGTTTCACTGCATTTATGTGCTGTTTTATACTGTTTTAACTGTATTTTTCATTGCTAGATACTGTTTCATTACTCTAATTGCATGTTTATTGAATTACTTAACTGTAAACTGTTTTTTTCATACTGAGAGTTGTATTTTCTGTTTGTGAGTGCTCTATCCGGGCTTTTCTGTGCATTTTTGATTTTTTGAGGTTTCTGTGTTCTAGTCTAGTCTGTTTGCAATTAAAAGCATTCTCTAGAGTCTGCTTGCTCCTTGATCTGTTTAAAAACTTTCATTTAGTGGCTTCAGCTAGGAGTTGTAATAGTTTCCCACCCACCCTACTTAGTGTTGTGGTGTTCTTACACTTGGTGGCTTTGCAGTTGCCTGCCCATACTGTATATTTGATCTGTGACACTTATCCCAGTCATTAGTTCATTCAATCTAATAGAGAACATTTGTGAAGGCAAATCCATTCAGATTCTTAACCTTGAATTAACGTCTGTTCCAGCTTTCTCCATTTCCACTTTAGTGAAAAAAATATTCTAAGCTTGTTTCCCCTCTTTCCTGTAACAAGTCTAGTCCAGATACAGATTTGCTGTATCCAGGACTGTTTGCAAGCTCCTGAGCCCCCCACTTAACTAGGGTTAAACTATTCCTGGCACCATAAAGTTTGCTCTTCAAATTTTCCCTTGCAAATAGACAGCTTTTTAGTTTTAGCACTCAAATCTGTTTCTTTGAGCTCAACACTTGTTCAGAACTCGTTGTAAGCACTAAATAAGCTACAAATTACTACAGTACTCAACTTTCCTCACTTGTCTAGAGGAAAACAGTTTTAGTAGTTAATAAATAAGCACCTATCCAGGCTTGTCTAAAGGTCAGCTCTCAGTGTTTTCTCCTGACTACCTGATGAATCTGGGCATCTTAGGGCAATGCAGTAATTGCCTAAGGTACACAGACAGCCCTCTCCTCCTACCACCCAACACTATGACCTGTGAGAGATGCACTTATATAGCCAAACTGGAAGCAAAGCTCTCTTCACTGAAGACTGGACTAGACAGTCAAGAGGAGAAGGTAAATACTTGCACCACACCGCACTCACTCATCACATAGTCTCTCAAAACCTACACCACCAAAACACACACACAGGAGAGCAAAAAAACATGCCTACATTTGTGTAGGCTCTCAATAAAAATCTGCCCAAACAACCAGGACCTCCAAAGCAGAAATGCAAGCAACTTCCATCCCCCAAACACAACCAAAATGACACATAGCCTACATACTCAGTGTGCCACTCAACTACAGCCCATAAGGCATAACGTACCCAACACTCTAGTCATAGGTAACTCTATAGTCAGGCACATTGATGTTCCACTCACCAGACTAAACAAGGAGAAAGTTACTGTCAGCTGCCTGTCAGGTGCCAGGATCTGCCAAATAACACACGCACTCAGGTCACTCCACAACAAGTGCAAATATGATTCTGTCATTGTCATTGTCCATGTTGGTGTGAATGACCTGAGATGTACCTCCCTGGACTACATGAAAAGAGACATGGAGGAGTTCTCCAATCTTGTAGCCCAGGCAGGTATGACTCTATCCCTGAGTAGCATCCTGCCATCACCCAGAATGATACCACAGTACAAGGACAAAATGATTGACTTCAACAATTGGCTAAGCTTCTGGTGTCATTCTAAGGGAATCCAGTATCTGTCTGCCTGGGATGACATCATCGACAGACCACGATGCTTTGCCAGATATGACCTGCACCTGTCGCCCTTGAGATTCTGGATACTGGCAAAGGCTCTTACCATCCCTACAGTGCCTTTTTTAGGCAAGGTTCAAATGACAAATTCACCACTGTAACAGGTACAAGCAAGCAAACTCTGAGGATAATGCTACTCAATGCTAGAAGTCTAAACCTCAAAATGCACTCACTCGAGGCACTCCTTGAAATGGAGAACATTGACATCTGTGCAGTGACAGAGACCTGGTTCAAAGCTCCAGAGAGCACCCCTGCATTACCAGGCTATAATTCATACCACACCTTTTGGCCACCTAACCCAGGCTGAAACACTAAAGGTGGAGGCATGTCCACATTCATTAAGGATATCCACACCTCCAAGCTAGTTGCTCAGCATAATGCATCCGAGATTATCCAAGTTCAACTAACTCTGGGCAAGACCACAATCCAGATTGCAGCTTGCTACAGACCCCCCACCATGCCCCAGGATTCCCACTCCTCTTTTCTTGATACACTGGAAAATATTAGGGTACAACCCAACACCCTAATAATGGGTGATTTCAACTACCCCACCATTAACTGTGGAAACTACTCATGTACCAACTCTTTTGCTCAACGTTTTCTGGAATTCATCAATTCCAATGGCTTGGATCAACTTATCCACATCCCCACCAGGGGCAGCAATATCCTAGACCTGGTCATCGCCAACATGGGTGACTGGTGTTCCACACCAGAGGTCAATTCCTCGTTGGTCAGATCTGACCACAATCTAATCATCCTAGACATCCACATCCTGCTCCCACCCCCCTTTAGGAAAACAATGGTAAAAAATTTCTCCAAAGCCAACTTCACGCTTCTTAAGATAAAAGTGGCAAACTTCACGACACCCATGCAGCTGGACAATAGAGGTACGACTGCTGAATCCTACAAAAATGCACTTTATAAGCACTTACACGAGTGCATGGATCGTGCTATCCCTAACAGAACCAAGATGCTATCCTCCAAAAAAAGGAAGCCAGTCTGGTGGTCTTCTGCCATAAGCAAACTCCAACAGAAGAAAGAAACTGTTGCAAAAAAGAGTAAAATCCCATGATTGGAGGAACTCCCTGGTCAGCCTCAGTAAGCAGCTGAGATCCCTCATAAAATCCTCCAAAGCTAGTTATGAAAACAAAATCGCCACTGATTCTAAAGACAACCACAAAGTGTTCTATAGCTATGTCAAGAATCTCAATGGCAACACTCAGATCTGCTCTGAGTTACAGCACAATGGCACTAAATATACAGCACCAACTGATATTGCCAACTTCCTGGCAGATAGGTTCAGTGCTAACTTTACCCCTATCTCAGCCCCTAAAGGGCCCATCTCTCTACCAGAAGAATGCAAAGTTCCTGTAATCATGGCTGCACAGGTAAAAATCTCACTCTCCAAAGCCAAGAACACAGCATCCATGGGACCTGACAACATCCCAGGCTGCCTTCTACATGAACTACAGAATGAACTGGCACCCCACCTAAGTACCATTTTCAGTCATAGCCTCACCTCAGGCTTTGTGCCCATTGAATGGTGCACCACGATGGTTATCCCACTCCACAAAGTGGGAGCCATGACAGACCCTGGGAACTACTGCCCCATTAGCCTGATGAGCCTGGTCTGCAAGGCCATGGAACGTATCATTATGGAACTCATAAACAAAGACATTGGAGATCTCCAAACTCTGGACCCCACACAGTTATAGGTTCATAGGTTCATAGGTAGGTACTAGGCTATCTGCCTGAAGGCATTTATAACCTAGCCGGAATGTGTTGGTTTTTGCTGTCCCCTTAGATTAGTTCCCTGTGCCTCTGTCCAGCAGAGCCATTGAAGTGATTCCTGGGGTAAACTTTCTGCTTCCCATCTACTCATCAAGGTTTCTCTTGAAGAGAGTTAGTGAGGAGCTCTGCCTAATATAGATTGGAATCTTGTTCCAGAGCATGGGAAGTCTCTGGAACAGGAATCTATCCCTCCAGCATGTCCTATTTATTGTTGTGGTGAGGTTTAGATCCCTAGAGCATGTGGCTCGAGGGGATATTGTTTTCTTTAGGTGGAGCATGTCCATCAATTCTGGGTTGGACATGGCCTTGTATGTCAGGCAGAGATCAGCTCTGAGTAGGCGGTATGCAACCGAGTATAGCTGGAGTTTTTTCAGTCGAGCTGCATAGGGCATTTGCTTGAGGCCAGTGATCCTCTTGGTGAGGTAATTCTGTGGTCTTTCCAGTTGTTGCAGGTGTCTTGTAAAGTACATCCAAAATGGGGCATTGTACTGTATGATAGGTCTAATGAGTGATGTATAGAGGGGTCCAATGACCTCTTTCGATCTGGATGCAAACCCTTTTGTGATTAGGTGAGCCACATAAAAGGATTTTCTAACCACTTTGGCAATGTGATTATCAAAGGAGAGGTTACTATCTACTTGGGTCCCCAGATCCCTTATTACGTCTTCCATATTTAGGGGGCTACCACCTATGTGGTAGTTAGTGGGTACTTTGTTTTTTTCCAAAGGGGATCACTATGCAATTTTTGGCATTTAGCTTGAGGCTATGGTTTTGACACCAGGTATCTGTCTCAGTGAAACCCTTTTGGAGGATGTCTGTGTCAGCCAGAGAGTCAATTATAGCCCCTAGTTTGCAGTCGTCTGCGAACTTGGTCAGCCATAGTCCTCCTGTGCTTGCCTGTACCTCTGAGAGGTATATGCCAAACAGGAGGGTCCTAGGACTGAGCCCTGGGGAACACCACTTGTAACCGATTTAGAGTCAGACCTAACTCCTGCAACTCTTACCATGTGGGTTCTGTCTGTAAGCCAGTTGGCAACCCATCTCATGATGTAGGAGTTTATGTTCAGGCTGGTGAGCTTGTCTATAATACCTGTGAGGGGAATGGTGTCGAAGGCCTTTGTGAGGTGTAGGTAAGCTGTGTGGACCACCTTTCCCTCATCTATAGCCTTGGTAACTGTCTCAAAGAAGTCCACCAGGTTTAGGAGGTATGATCTGCCCTTAACAAAGCCGAACTGGGTAGGGTCCAGTGTTTGGAGGTTTCCAATGTCTCTGTTAATGAGATCCATGATGATGCACTCCATAGCTTTGCAGACCAAGCTAGTCAGGCTTATAGGGCGATAGTTCCCAGGGGTCCGTTGTGGCTCCACCTTTGTGGAGCAGAATAACCATTGCTGTGCGCCACTCTGTGGGCACATAACCTGTGGAGAGGCTGAGTTTAAACAGTGTGTTTAGGTGAGGGGTTAGTTCATCTTTGAGCTCATGTAGGACATAGCCTGGGACACCATCTGGTCCCATTGATGCTGTGTTTTTGGCTTTGAAGAGGGCTGTTTTTAATCTGAGTGTCTGTGATTTCAGTGGCACTACATTCTTCTGGTAACGTTATGGGCCCTTTTGGGGGTGAGAGGGGGGTGAAGTTTGCACTGAACCTGTCTGCCAGGATGTTGGCTATATTGGTCAGTTCAGTGTATTTTGTGCCATTCTGCTCTACCTCTGAGCAGATCTGAGAATTGCCACTTAGATTCTTGACATAGCTAAAGAATGCCTTGTGGTTAACTTTGGAGTCCATGGACATTTTTCTTTCAAAGCTAGCCTTGGATGATTTTATGAGGAAATGTAGTTTCTTGCTAATACTGATCAGGGATGTCTTCCCTTCTTGGGATTTTACTCTTTGCTGTACTAGTTTCCTCATTCTGTTGTATAGCTTGTTTATGGCAGGGGTCCACCAGACTGGTTTCCTTTTCTTGGAGGAGTGAGTCTTGGTTTTGTTTCAGATAGCACGATCAATGCATTCTTGTAGGTGCACACAGAATGCATTAGTAAAGGATTTTGCAGCTTAGACAGCATTATCCTTTAGCATGGGGGCTTTGAAACTTCGCATCTCGGTCTTAAGTAACGTGAAGTTTGCTTTTGAAAGTGTTTCACAGTGGTTTCTTTGACCGGGGTTGGTGGTGGAATGTGGATATCCAGAGTGATTAGTTTATCGTCAGATCTAACCAGCAAGGGGTTGACCTCTGGTGTGGAACACCAGTTGCCCATGTTGGTGATGACCAGGTCCAATATGTTGTCACCTCTGGTGGGATTGTTGACCAGTTGATCCAGGGCGTTTGAGTTTATAAATTCTAGGAAATGTTGGGCAAGGGAGGTCATACTTGAGTAGTTCTCCCAGTTAATGTTTGGGTAATTGAAATCACCCAATATCAGGGTGTTTGGTAGGACCTTTATGTTTCCCAGTGTTTCCAGGAATGTGGTGTGGGGGTCCTGGGACATGGTGAGTGATCTGTAGCAAGCTATAATTTGAATAGTAGTTTTGCCCATTGTTAGTTGCATGTGGATGATCTCTGAAACATCGTGCTGTGCCACTAACCTGGAGGTGTGGGTATCCTTGATGAATATGCATACTCCCCCATCTTCTGTATTTTGGTCCGGGTTTTGTGGCTTAAATGCATGGTATGAGTTGTTGCCTGGTAGTGCTGGGGTGCTCTCTGGAGCCTTAAACCAGGTTTCTGTTACTGCACATATATTGATTTTCTCCATATTGAGGAGTGCCTCGAGTGCATGCATTTTGAGGTTTAGACTTCTGGCATTGAGTAGCATTACCCTCAGTTTTTTGTTACTTGTGCTTTTTACGGCGGTGGGTTTGTCTTTTGATCCTTGCTAAAAAAGGCACTATAGGGGTAGCAAGAGCCTTGGCCAGTATTCGAAAGTCTAAGGTTGACAGGTGCAAGCTGTCTCTAGCGAAGCAGTGTGGCTTGTCCAGCATGTTATCCCAGGCTGACAGAAACTGGATCCCCTTTGAATGACACCAGAAGCTTAGCCAATTGTTGAAATTGATAATTTTTTTCTCTATACTGTGGTATCATTGTTGGTGATGGCAGGATGCTACTCAGGGTCATAACAGCTTGGGCTACGTGATCAGAGAACTCCTCCATGTCTCTTTTCATGTAGTCCAGGGAGGTACAGCTCAGGTCATTCACACCAACATGGGCAATGACAGAGTCATATTTGTACTTGTTCTGGAGTGACCTGAGTGCTTGTGTTATGTGGCAGATCCTGTCACCCGACAGGCAGCTAACAGTAACCTTCTCCTTGTTCAGCCTAGTAAGTGGGACGTCAGTGTGCTCGACTATAGAGTCACCTATTACTAGTGTGTTGGGTATGTTATTTTGCCTTAAGGGCTGTGATTGTGTGGCACACTGGTTTGGTGAAGTATATGTTTCATGGTTTGTGTTGGGGGTGGAGGTAGCTTGGATGTCTGCTTTGGAGGTCTCTGTTGCTTTTGCAGATTTTTATTTAGAGCCTCTGAGTATGTTTTTGTGTATTTATGTGTGTTTTTTGCCGGTGCTGGTTTCATAGGTCTGTGTGAGACTGGTGGTGTGATGCAAGTAATTCCCTTCTCCTCTTGACTGCCTGGTCCAGTCTTGGGTTGAGAGAGCTTAGCCTCCAGTTTGGCTGTATAACTGCATCTCTTGCATGTATCAGTGTTTGGTGGAAGAAGGAGAGGGTTGTCTCTGTACATGAGGCAATTGTAACATTGCCTCAAAATGCCCAGATTCACCAGTTGGACTGGAGAGTACACCTGAAACTGTCCTTTGGACATGCCTAGATAGGTACAGTGAACTGTTTTACTGATTGGCTGGTAAGGTCGAATAGAGTGCCTTGTCCTTCTCTACAGTATAGAGGGGTCTAGTGCTAAGGTTTATTAGTGCTTGCTATGAGTTTTGGGCAAGTGCCAGGATGAAAAGTGAATGATTTGAGTGCTTAAGTTGAAAGTTTGTCTAGTTCCAAGGGAAAAATTGAAGAGCAGACTTTGTGGAGCCGGGAATAGTTATACCCTAGCTAAAAGGCACTGCCCGGCGTGCAAAACCTTGCAAATGCATGTTTTATAGCAGGGAAATGAAAGAGATAGAAATTATCCAAAAAATGGCCAATCAACTACTAATTTCTGGGTTGAAACCACTCCTCCAGGCACAGATAGGTTGCTCAAAGCTCCGTCTCTCACAGTGAACAGAGAAACTTCCTTCTATCCAGGTATGTTATGGGCAAACACAGAAATGTGTTACACAGCCCTGAATTCAGCACTAACCTGAAAACTGGACTAAACTAGCTTAGAAAAGTGGGAAAACAAGTATTTTTTTTTTTCAGAAAATAAAGCAGATACAATCAAAAAAACACTTTAAATGCACAGAAATGGCTATCATACTTGAGTGTGTAGTCTACAACAGTTAAACAGGTAATTTAAACACAAAAATGACTTTGTTAAAGTGCAGGTAGTAAAATAAGTACAATATGTAGCTGAAACAAGCTTTTTAAATCACAGAAACTCTAGAAATTTGGCGTTTTAGGCGGAATTAGCTAAAGGCAGCAAGAAAATGCAGAAAAATGATACTTAATCACTCCAAAGTCTCTCTTTTGTCTCTGTGCTGCTGTAGAACTCT